>NC_092716.1:173175062-173225575 GCF_047496885.1 Scyliorhinus torazame | reverse complement strand
AGAGAGAGAGAGAGAGAGAGACAGAGAGAGAGAGAGACACAGAGAGAGAGAGAGAGAGACAGAGAGAGACAGAGAGAGAGAGAGAGACAGAGAGAGAGAGAGAGACAGAGAGAGAGAGAGAGACAGAGAGAGAGAGACAGAGAGAGAGAGAGAGACAGAGAGAGAGAGAGAAACAGAGAGAGAGAGACACAGAGAGAGAGAGACACAGAGAGAGAGAGACACAGAGAGAGAGAGACACAGAGAGAGAGAGAGCGAGCGAGAGAGAGAGAGAGAGCGAGCGAGACACAGACTCTGCATTGAAGCGCTGAACAGGGCGAAGTCCACCTCTACACGCGCAGGGCTAAGCCTAATGCAACTAAAGGTGGTGCACAGGGCACACCTAACCAGAATCCAAATGGCCTCCACCTCTTTCCGGAGGTGCAGGACAAACGTGAACAGTACCAGGGAGGCCTAGCCGACCACACCCACAGCTTTTGTGTCTGCCCTCGACTGGACAGGTTTGAGACAATGTTCATCGATCAGTTTCTGGACAACCTCCACAGATCATCATAGAATCCTTACAGTGCAGAAGGGGATCATTTGGCCCATTGAGTCTGCACTGGCCCTTGGAAAGAGCACCCTACTTAAGCTCATGGCTCCACCCCATCTCCGTAACTCCACCTAACCTTTTGGACACTCTGGAGCAATTTACCATGATCAATCCACCTAACCTGCAGCTCTTTGGTCTGTGGGAAGAAACGAGGGCAGCCGGAGGAAACCAACGCAGACAGATGGAGAAAGTGCAATCTCCAGTCACCCGAGGCCGGAATTGAACCCAGATCCATGGAACTGTGAAACAGCAGTGCTAACCACGTGGTTGCCATGCCGCCCACGTTTTTGAGGCAATACCCAGGGTTGTGAGGGTGGTGCCATGCCCAGAAGTGGCAGTCTTCGGGTTCTCAAACCAACCAGAACGGTTTATGGGGAGCCTTTGCCTCCCTAATCATCCGTCGAAGAATCCTGCTCGGCTGGCGATTGGCAGTACCACCCACAGCTGCAGATTGGCTATCCCACCTGTCGGAATTCCTCCAAGTGGAGAAGATAAAACCCACCATCCGTCGAAGAGGACTTCCACACGACGTGGACGCCATTCACCAACTTATTCCAAGAAGTGTTTTGGGGGGGGGGGGGTTAAAAGAGAGAAAGGTGCGGGGCAGAACGCAGGCAGCAGAACCGCAGAGGGGGGCCCGAAAACGAGAGGGTGGGAGCAGAGTAAACAGCAAGCCGGGCCAGAACCAGACCCTCTTATTAATTTAAATCACAACCTCCCAGGGCCCTACTATCAAAGCCCGAGTGGTAAATCTGGCTCACTGAAGCTTTCTGGAGCCTAATCTGACCCCGTACCTGCAAATGGGTCTCTTGTAAAAACACGTCGGCTCCCAAACTCTTTTAAATGTGCAAAATCCATTTCCCCTCTTTACTGATGCCGTCATACATTCCAGGTGACTACCCTTATCGGGGGCATCTCATCTCCCCTCACCCCCAAATCAGCCATTACCACCGCGATGCGTCATACCACCAGTTCCTCAGTCCCAGGCCCACCTAAGATGGCCACCTGCCCACCCAATAAGTGAAACAAAGAAAATCCCCTGGTCATTGTTAGCTCCCTACTCTTTCTCCTCCCCTAGCGGGCAGACTGCCTGCCCCCTCAACTACAACCACCCCCCCACCAACGAATTCATCGAGCCTCACTAAACTGGCTCAACAAGTCACAGCCCTCTCCCTACACCCCACTAGCCTACCCCTTGGTGTTAGCAAAGTGTCAAGTCCATTGTGACTCTTTCTCGCTGGATACATCACCCCAAATCCTATATTCTTATTATATAGCACCACCTTAACCTTAGAGACCGCCCTCCACTTCGCCAGCTCGGTGCCAATGTCCTGATCGATGCACACCATGTGCCCAGCCCAATCAATGCGCCGATTCTTCTTGGCCCACTCCAGGACCCACTCCTTCCTCCGAAAACAGATCATCACTGCCCGTGGAGGCTCATTTGGCCGTGGTTCTGCCGCACAGCCCAATGAGCCCTGTCCAATTCCGGAGGGGAGAATATTTCATCCCCTCCCCACTAATTGAGAGAACCTCTCTGCAAATATTAAGATTGGATGCGGGCCTTCCACTTCCAAGGGCAAACCCACCACTTGCATTCAGCGTCTTGACCAGTTCTCCAGTTCAGGCCCTTCTTCCTCTCCGCAACAAGCAACATTTCAGCTTCCAACGAGGTGAGCTGACCTTGTTAGTCAAGGACAGTATTACGGTGGAAGAAAGGACGTTTGATGAGGACTCGTCTACTGAGGTGAGAAACAGGAAAGGAGAGGTCGCCCTGTATGGAGTTTTCTATAGGCCTCCGAAAAGTTCCAGAGATGTAGAGGAAAGGATTGCAAAGATGATTCTGGATAGGAGCGAAAGCAACAGGGTAGTTGTTATGGGGGACTTTAACTTTCCAAACGCTACAGTTCAAGTACTTTAGATGGGTCTGTTTTTGTCCAGTGTGTGCAGGAGGGTTTCCTGACACAGTATGTAGATAGGCCAACGAGAGGCGAGGCCATATTGGATTTGGTACTGGGTAATGAACCAGGACAGGTGTTAGATTTGGAGGTAGGTGAGCACTTTGGGGACAGTGACCACAATTCGATTGCGTTTACTTTAGTGATGGAAAGGGAGAGGTATATACCGCAGGGCAAGAGTTATATCTGGGGGAAAGGCAATTATGATGCGATGAGGCAAGACTTAGGATGCATCGGATGGAGAGGAAAACTGCAGGGGATGGGCACAATGGAAATGTGGAGCTTGTTCAAGGAACAGCTACTGTGTGTCCTTGATAAGTATGTACCTGTCAGGCAGGGACGAAGTGGTCGAGCAAGGGAACCGTGGTTTACTAAAGCAGTCGAAACACTTGTCAAGAGGAAGGAGGCTTATGTAAAGATGAGACATGAAGGTTCAGTTAGGGCGCTCGAGAGTTACAAGTTAGCTAGGAAAGAGAGAGCTAAGAAGAGCCAGGAGGGGACATGAGAAGTCTTTGGCAGGTAGGATCAAGGATAACCCTAAAGCTTTCTATAGATATGTCAGGAATAAACAAATGACTAGGATAAGAGTAAGGCCAGTCAAGGACAGTAGTGGGAAGTTGTGCTTGGAGTCCGAGGAGATAGGAGAGGTGCTAAATGAATATTTTTCGTCAGTATTCACACAGGAAAAAGACAACGTTGTCGAAGAGAATACTGAGATTCAGGCTACTAGACTAGAAGGGCTTGAGGTTCATAAGGAGGAGGTGTTAGCAATTCTGGAAAGTGTGAAAATAGATAAGTCCCCTGGGCCGGATGGAATTTATCCTCGGATTCTCTGGGAAGCTAGGGAGGAGATTGCTGAGCCTTTGGTTTTGATCTATAAGTCATCTTTGTCTGCAGGAATAGTGCCAGGAGACTGGAGGACAGCAAATATTGTCCCCTTATTCAAGAAGGGGAGTAGAGACAACCCCGGTAACTATAGACCAGTGAGCCTTACTTCTGTTGTGGGCAAAATCTTGGAAAGGTTTATAAGAGATAGGATGTATAATCATCTGGAAAGGAATAATTTGATTAGAGATAGTCAACACGGTTTTGTGAAGGGTAGGTCGTGCCTCACAAACCTTATTGAGTTCTTTGAGAAGGTGACCAAACAGGTGGATGAGGGTAAAGCAGTTGATGTGGTGTATATGGATTTCAGTAAAGCGTTTGATAAGGTTCCCCACAGTAGGCTACTGCAGAAAATACGGAGACATGGGATTCAGGGTGATTTAGCAGTTTAGATCAGAAATTGGCTAGCTGGAAGACGACAAACAGTGGTGGTTGATGGGAAATGTTCAGACTGGAGTCCAGTTACTAGTGGTGTACCACAAGGATCTGTTTTGGGGCCACTGCTGTTTGTCATTTTTATAAATGACCTGGAGGAGGGCGTAGAAGGATGGGTGAGTAAATTTGCAATGACACGAACGTCGGTGGAGTTGTGGACAGTGCGGAAGGATGTTACAAGTTACAGAGGGACATAGATAAGCTGCAGCGCTGGGCTGAGAGGTGGCAAATGGAGTTTAATGCAGAAAAGTGGGAGGTGATTCATTTTGGAAGGAATAACAGGAAGACAGAGTACTGGGCTAATGGTAAGATTCTTGGCAGTGTGGATGAGCAGAGATATCTCGGTGTCCATGTACATAGATCCCTGAAAGTTGCCACCCAGGTTGAGAGGGTTGTTAAGAAGGCGTACGGTGTGTTAGCTTTTATTGGTAGAGGGAGAGAGTTTCGGAGCCATGAGGTCATGTTGCGGCTGTATAAAACTCTGGTGCGGCCGCATTTGGAGTATTTCGTGCAATTCTGGTCGCCGCATTATAGGAAGGATGTGGGAGCATTGGAAAGGGTGCAGAGGAGATTTACCAGAATGTTGCCTGGTATGGAGGGAAGATCTTATGAGGAAAGGCTGAGGGACTTGAGGCTGTTTTCGTTAGAGAGAAGAAGGTTAAGAAGTGACTTAATTGAGGCATACAAGATTATCAGAGCATTGGATAGGGTGGACAGTGAGAGCCTTTTTCCTCGGATGAAGATGTCTAGCACAAGGGGACATAGCTTTAAATTGAGGGGAGATAGATATAGGACAGATGTCAGAGGTAGGTTCTTTACTCAGAGAGTAGTAAGGGCGTAGTGGAATGCCCTGACTGCAACAGTAGTGGACTCGCCAACACTAACGGCATTCAAATGGTCATTGGATAGACATATGGACGATAAGGGAATAGTGTAGACGGGCTTTAGAGTGGTTTCACAGGTCGGCGCAACATCGAGGGCCGAAGGGCCTGTACTGCGCTGTAATGTTCTATGTTCCTGCCTCGACAAGACCTTCTCCACGCCCTTCAGCGTCTCCCCATAACTACATGCAAAGTATCGTCATTTCATTTATGGTGAAGCTCCTTCACAGCTTTGGCTGTCTTGTCCATCTGCTCTCGTGTTGGGCCCAATGCCTCCTGGATGGTGGTTTTAAACAACTCATCTCCTTTCCTTGCTGCTAAAATTGGCCATCCATCTGCCTTCCAAACTTCTCCAATTCCTGAACCATCACCCCCGCCAGCATCTCTGATGTGATGGGTGCAGCCGCCTCTGCCATATTTTCGGCCCCAGATTCCTTTGACGGGCTACCAGCCGGGAATTTCTTCCCCTGACCATTTTTGCTGAAATCTTTGACATTCCTGTCAACTATCAGTTATCCAAACAAATTTTCTGAATTGGAACCCAAAATCCTCTGAAACTGGGCAAAAGGGATCAAAATACAATAAAAGCCACCTTTTGTGCAACCTGCGCGCATATGCCAACACTGGAAATTGAAATAAAAGAAAATTTACAATACATAATTTTTACACTAATTACAATTAAGTTCAGGTTACCAAACTATTTAAAAAATTTTTTTTTTTTTTTTTTTTTAAATTCTTTATTCTCTACCTTTTTCCCCCCAGTTTACACCCACCAATGAACAGTAATCAGTAACAAATATGTCAATCCCCATAATAACGATCCCATCCTCCCACCAAACCCAAAACATTCACCCACATGTTCACATAAACTGACAAAAAGGAATCAGGAATCTCCCATAGCCCCCATTAACTCCCATCGCCCCCCCCCTTCCCCCAGCCCTCCCACCCCGCCCCCCCCCATCTAATGTTCGATGTTATCCAGTTCTTGAAAGTGCATAATGAATAATGCCCATGAATTGTAGAACCCCTCTGTCCTTCCCCCCAGTTCAAACTTAACCTTCTCAAGAGTCAAGAATTCCAACAGATCCCCCCGCCACGCCAGGGAACAGGGTGGAGAGGCTGCTCTCCAACCCATCAGGATCCACCTTCGGGTGATCAACGAGGCGAAGGCTACAACATCTGCCTCCGCACCCGATTCCAACCCTGGCTGGTCCGACACCCCGAATATGGCCTCCCGGGTCGTTTCAAGTGCACCACTTTAGAAGTTATCCCAAAAACCTCCTTCCAGTAATCCTCTAGCTTGGGACAGGACCAAAACATATGAACGTGGTTAGCGGCCCCAGTTAATGCATCAGTTAATGCTTAAATGCACTATCTCACTGACAGAAACTGTACCTTTTCCTTTGCTTTCAGTTGGCAGTTTGTCCGTTCCCAAAGGCTCTACAGAAGCATCATCCCCTTTACTGAAAGGCAAAACAGCATGTCAGATGGACTACAGATCAGCAGTTAGTGCAGGAGAGCTATCAAATACAACAGGAAGGGGATTTAACCAAGCCTTCTTTTATCATGAACAAGCAGTTTGCACAGAGGGTGAGCAATGGTCAATGAAGTACATTCTAACATAGAACCCACGTTTACACTGCTCTTCAAAATTAAAGTCATGTAGCAGCTTGCATTAAGTACTGGGAACCTATCTTGAGTAAAAAAAAAAAACTTAACTTCAAATTTCACAATGGTTTAAATGCAGCATCTAAAAGAAGCAGACGGGCCAGTGATGTAGGTTAGACTCATCCAGTGAACCATAGATCTCTTACAGTGCAGGAGGCCATTCAGCCCATCAAGACTGCACCGACCCTCTGAAAGAGCATTGTACCTCGGCCCCGATCCCTGCCCTATCCCCATAACCTGGAAATTAAGTGGCAATTTAGCATGGTCAATCAATCTAACCAGCACATCTTTAGACTGTGGGAGAAAAACCAGAGAACCCGGGGGATACCCACGCAGGCACAGGGAGAAAGTGCAAACTCCACAGTCACCCAAAGCCGAAACTTAACCCAGGTCCTTGGCGCTATGTTTTGTCTCAACACTTTTTACCTTTTATTCATATCTTCATGCTTTTAACTCCAGTTCTTTCATCACTTGCTGGTGATTGTTGTACTGTTTCTTATTGGCCCTAATAGATTTCCCAGCTGCTTCCACCTTTTTCATAGTGCTCGTTTTTTTCGTCTTAGCTTTGATATAGCTGGGCTGCTTCTCATTTAGATTAGGATTAAAACTTTTAACTCATTTTCTATTTGCTGTAGTTCTCAGTGAAGTTTATCCAACTCTTTTTCTTCACCCGTACTACTTCTGATGTCGTGGCTTGTCTTACTTTCTGACTGATTACAGCTTTATCGTTTGCTTGCAATTTACTGCTAAAACTCTCCAGGAACTTCCCATTACAATGCAAAACACAATACAATACAAAAGCAACCAAATCTTGTCTGCTTGCTTTCAACTCTTCATTTAGTCATTTAAGGTAGTTCCTCATTTAAGATGAGTCCTCCTGGGGCCCCATCAGCACCCTCTTCCTGGAGAGTCCTTTACTACAAGTGACTTAAAACAAATGTCTTGGTTTTGGAGGAACTTGCATATTAGCAACATCGCCATTACAGCAGCTCCCCACCATTAATTGCTCTTGACCAGCATGATAGCTACAGTTAACTTCATTCATATGTACCACAGAATTCACAGCCATGAATGTCTGTTTGCACATGGGGATTATGCTAAAAAATAACTTTCATACAGTGCCTATCTGCATTTGTAACACTTTGTATCTTTTATTATCCCAAACGAATGCACTATGACAGAGTCTCCTAGCTCAGTCTCCTGACTAGCTGACACTATTCTCACGTACACATTAAAAAGCAGCCTTTTCCCTCAATGTCAAATTTCATTTAAAAAAATACATTTAGAGTACCCAATTCATTTTTTCCAATTACGGGACAATTTAGCGTGACCAATCCACCTAGCCTGCACATCTTTGGGTTGTGGGGGCGAAATCCACGCAAACACGAGGAGAACGTGCAACTCCACACGGACAGTAACCCAGAGCCGGGATCGAACCTGGGACCTCGGCGCCGTGAGGCAGTAATGCTAACCACTGCACCACTGTGCCCTAATGTCAACTTTCATGAACTGATGCCTTCTTGTTGCCTCCCCCCGTGTTCTTGTATGGTAGACTTCATCCCTTGTCACTCCATCCTAGCTATCCATCTCCCATAAACATATACTTGCTATATTTCTGCTGTGACTCAGACTGAACGAACCCTATAAAACTAACTGCAATTCCATCATAGCTGAATTTGTAGGTGCATGCATGAATGGACACAAATCTCCTTCCTGGCAATAAACTGGATGCCTTTTTTGTTTCACCATAAATAAAATGACAATATTTTACATGTAGTTATATATCTAAATGAACATTGCGGTCTCAAATAGATCTTTTTCTCAAGGATTTCTATTGCACACTGTTATGCAAATGTTGCTCGACTATGATCATATTACCTAAAATTATAAGGATTTCAATTGTTGGTCCATTCTAGTTCGTGAAATTAAAACTTAATTCCTCAACGATAAATGGAAATGTAAGCAAGGATTTCTTTATAAGTGTAAGACAAACATACAATTAGTTCCAGGCAAAGATGAGATCATAAATACTAAATACTATCTCTAGTCAAGCACTTTGCAGGGTAGAATCAAGATGCTAGATGTGTTACCACTGCATGAAAAAATCAGCAATATGTTAAAGCAAGGGGTGGGGGGAGAAGAAGAGCAAGCAGAATAAATAATAGTTTTGAGATCACTCAGACCCCAGCAACTACGTCATTGCCTTAAGAGTGCACCAGCAATTATACTGTACAATTTGCAGGGCACCTCCCAGTTCTTATGCCGCCCTCAAACTTGCTGCTTAGTGTAACTTTGAGCCCCTATTTAGAGTAGTAGCCAGTTGTCAGGTGCTTGGAGGAGCTATAATTCAGTGCTGTTCTACTGTCTTCCTTCAGAAAATGGCAGCAAGGCAGAATACAGAAGCAGGATCTTAGCCTGAGGAAATAGTGGACAGTTTTTCCTTTCCTGTTCCCTTGGGTTAAGTACCAGGTTTCCAACTGCCAAATACTCATGGTTGAAAATAAGAGTTCCCCACAGGAGGAAATTACAAGAGAATGGATAATCCTTCTAAACTCTTTTGTACTGTAATCTGCATGGTGATGAATTTCACAACCAACTACAAGTTCTGTTTCGTATTGGGGAATATTGACTGCTGCTGTGTTCATCTTTCCCAAATCAAACGCTATGTTATGGGAATACAAGTGACAAGGGTAATGGCGTCAATTTGCCTTACCTGTTCTTATCAGCCATCTTTCACGTTGATCCACCTAGAAAACATATAGGGAAAAAACAGGTCAGGGTGTTACGCTCAGGTACATACTTACAATGGTACCATCTTCAATCACTAACAAGCAGCTGCTTTGGGTGCTTAAGGGGGGAAAATTGGCCACAAATGGGCAGAAAATTGAACCCAAAGCAACGAGAAAATTTCAGCATTTCCTCATGAGGAAACTATAAATATAGATCTGCACATCGCAAGTTGTCCAATCTTTGAAAGTGATGCTGCCATAAGACATTGGCTAGAATTATTGGCCTTAAAACAGTAAAACTGAAGGACAAGAACAATAAGTTAAGCATTACAAAGATCAGAACAGCATCCTGCGAAGTTACTATGGATGGCAATGGATTATAAGACTTCAATAATAGCAAAGAGGGTTAAATCTATTTCACTATATGCAGAGTATAATATTTACAGTAAAGTAACATTTTTGCTGGTTTCAATAGATGTGTCTTCGATGTCAAGTGCAATCGGAAACCCACATTTAGGAATAAATAGATTGAAATCTAGAATCTTGTTCTCATTGTTAACAAATTTAACAGAACAGCTTAGAGTGCAAATATCACACTGACTTCTGCAATCACAAAATGCACTGCGAGAACAGGGAGGTACTTCTTGATGTATGTTCCATTACTCTGGAATAAATTGTGAGTGCATGTTACAAAGGACAACCCCCCCTCCCCCAAACATAGGTACAATAGTAACTTGGAACACAGAATGTTAGCTTTTTAAAAATTAATTCACATATTAATTTCATTGGCAAGGGTAGCATTTATTGTCCACTTTGAAGACCTTAATAAAGTTCTCACCTATGCCAGCAAGAACAGATTAACTGGATATTTATTCATTTGCTGCTTGTACGGTCTTGCGTTATTTAAATCTTTGTTACATTTCTACTCTTCAAAAGTAGTGCCCTCATTGCAAAACATTAGAAAATATGAGCAGGAGGCCTTTTGGCCCTTTGAGCCGGCTCTGCCATTCATTATGATCATTCGACTCAATAGCCTAATCCCGCTTTCGCCCCATATCCTTTGATCCCTTCATCTTAAATGCTATATCTAATTGCTTCTTGAAAACATGCAATGTTTTGGCCTCAACTACTTCCTGTGTTGACGAATTCCACAGGCCGACCATTCTCTGTTTGAAAAGATTTCTCATCTATGTCCTAAATGGTCTACTCTGTATCCTCAGACTGTGACCCCGGTACTGGAAACACCCACCATCAGGAACATCCTTCCAGCATCTTCCCTGTCTAGTCTGGTTAGAATTTTTATAGGTTTCTACGAGATTCCCCCTCATTCTTCTGAACTCCAGCGAATACAATCCTAACCGAATCAATCTCTCCTCATGCCAGTCCCACCATCCCAGCAATCAGTTTGGTAAACCTTCGCTGCACTCCCTCGAGAGCAAGAACATCCTCCCTAAGAGACCAAAACTGCATACAATATTCCAGGGTGTGGCCTCACCAAAGCCCTTTATAATTGCAGCAAGACATCCCTATCCTGTACTCGAATCCTCTCGCTATGAAGGCCAACACACCATTTGCCTTCTTTACCACCTGCGCTACCTGCATGCTTACCTTCAGTGTCTGGTGTACGAGGGCACCCAGGTCTTGATGCACATTCCCCTCTCCTAATTTATGACCATTCAGATAATAGTCTGCTTTATCGTTTTTGCTACCAAAGTGGATAACTTCACATTTCTCCAAATTATACCGCATCTGCCATTCATTTGCCCACTCACTCAACTTGTCCAAATCATACTGAAGGATCTCTGCATCCTCCTCACAGCTCACCCTCTCAACCAACTTGGTGTTATGTGCAAATTTGGAGATATTACATTTTGTTCCCTCATCTAAAATCATTTATATTGTGAATAGCTGGGGTCCTAGCACCGATCTGCACGGTACCCCACTAATCACTGCCTGCCAATTTGAAAAAAGACTGTTAATTTCTACTCTTTGTTTCCTGTCTGCCAACCAGTTTCCTATCCATCTCAATACACTTCTTGAAACACTCTCAGCAACGTGAACAGTTACCAAATATTCTATGTTGGTCATTCTGTAAGAATTAATATTTAAGGAGACACCTTCAATATTTCATTTGTGAACATTCAATCACAATTTTTGTTTTTAAATTTAGAGTACCCAATTATTTTTTTTTTCGAATTAAGGGACAATTTAGCGTGGCCAATTCACTTAACCTGCACATCGTTGGGTTGTGGGGGTGAAACCCACGCAGACATGGGGAGAATGTGCAAACTCCACACGGACAGTGGCCCGGATTTGAACCCGGGTCCTTAGCGCCACAATTCCAGTGCTAACCACTGCGCCACATTCCACGCCATTCAACCACAAAATTAACAGACTAATTCACTTCTCTGCCATCTTATTTTTTTTAAACCCTATTTTCTCTCTACCTTCACTTCTCAATAATATATTGCTACTCTTTTCAGATCTACCATATATTATTTCTATCCTAAATGAAACATTTCTTGTGCCTCCATTTTGAAAGTAAATGCATGCCAAGCTTCTTACAAGTGGGGAGGCAATGGCATGCCTCCATCGTGATAAATGGCAAAGCAGGCTCGAAGGGCCAAAAGGCAGTCTCCTCCTATCTTCTATGTATCTATGGTATTGAACAGCCCAAATTTCTTAGTTTGGGACCAATAACTTTTTTTGTTTATTTGTTCATGGGATGTGGGCGTCACTGGCTGGGCCAGCATTTGTTACCATCCCGAAGGGCATTTAAGAGTCAACGACATTGCTGTGGGTCTGGAGTCGCATGTGGCCAGAGCAGGTAAGGTTGACAGATTTCCTTTCCCAATGGCCATTAGTAAACCAGATGGTTTCATGGTGGTCCTTGGACTTTTTAAATTCCAGATTCTGCCATGGCAGGTTTTGAACACGTCCCCAGAGCATTACCTGCTGAGTGCTCAGCAAAGTGACGCAGGGCAACGTCATCCCAGTCAAAGTAAGAGGACATGGAGAGGTAAACGTAGGAGGAATAGAGCTCCAGGTTGATCTGCTTGTATGGCGTAGTGGTACTGTCAATGGACTAGAAATCCAGAGACCAAAGGTAATGCTCTGGGGACGTGTTCAAAACCTGCCATGGCAGAATCTGGAATTTAAAAAGTCCAAGGACCACCATGAAACCATCTGGTTTACTAATGGCCATTGGGAAAGGAAATCTGTCAACCTTACCTGCTCTGGCCACATGCGACTCCAGACCCACAGCAATGTCGTTGACTCTTAAATGCCCTTCGGGATGGTAACAAATGCTGGCCCAGCCAGTGACGCCCACATCCCATGAACAAATAAACAAAAAAAGTTATTGGTCCCAAACTAAGAAATTTGGGCTGTTCAATACCATAGATACATAGAAGATAGGAGGAGACTGCCTTTTGGCCCTTCGAGCCTGCTTTGCCATTTATCACGATTAAGGCTGATCATCCAACTCAATAGTCTAATGCATTCTCCCCATAACCTTTGATCCCATTCGCCCCAAGTGCTATATCTAGCCGCCTCTGGAATATATTCAATGTTTTAGCACCAACTACTTCCTGTGGTAATGAATTCTACAGGCTCACCACTCTTTGGGTGAAGAAATTTCTCATCTCTGTCCTAAATGGTTTACGCTGATTCCTCAGACTGTGACCCCTGGTTCTGGACACACCCACCATCAGGAATATCTTCCCTGCATCTACCATGTCTAGTCCTGTTAGAATTTTATAAGTCTCTATGAGATCCTCCCTCATTCTTCTGAACTCCAGCAAGAACAATCCTAACCTAGTCAATCACTCCTCATATGACACCCCCGCCACCCCAGGAATCAGTCTGATAAACCTTTGCTGCATTCCCTCGAGGGCAAGAACATCCTTCCTCAGAAAACGAGACCAAAACCGCACACAATATTCTAGGTGTGGCCTCACCAAGACCTTGTATAATTACAACACATGCCTGCTGCTCATGTACTCAAAACCTCTCGCAATGAAGGCCAACATACCATTGGCCTTCTTTGCTGCCTGCTGCAGCTGTATGCCTATCTTCAGCGACTGGTGCACATGGACACCCAGGTCCCGCTGCACAGCCCTCTCCCAATTTACAACCGTTCAGGTAGTAATCTGCCTTCCTGTTTTTGCTTCCAAAGTGAATAACCTCACACTTATCCAAATTATACTGCATCTGCTATTGATTTGCCCACTGGCCCAACCTGTCCAGATCATGCTGTAGGATCCCTGCATCCTCATCACAGTTCACCCTTCCACCCAACTTGGTATCATCTGCAAACTTTGAGATGTTACATTTTATTCCCTCATCCAAATCATTAAGATATTGTGAATAGCTGGGGTCCCAGCATCGATCCCTGTGGCACCCCACTAGTTACTGCCTGCCAATTTGAAATGGACTCATTAATTCCTACTCTTTCGTTTCTTCTCTGCCAACTAGTTTTCTATCCACCTCAATACACTTCCCCCAATCCCATGCGCTTTAATCTTGCACAACAACCTCTCATGCGGGACTTTGTCAAACTCCTTCTGAAATTCCAAATGTACCACATCGATTGGCTCTCCCTTGTCAACTGTACTAATTACATCTTCAAAGAATTCCAAATGATTTGTCAAGCATGATTTCCCGTTCAAAAATCCATGCTGACTGACTGATCCTGCCACTGCTTTCTAAATGTTCCGCTATAAAGTTCTTAATAATGGATTCAAGAATTTTTCCCACTACCGTTAGGCTTCTGGTCTATAATTCCCCGTTTTCTCTCAACCTCCCTTTTTAAATGTTGGGAGTGACTTTAGCTACCCTCCAATCTGTAAGGATTGTTCCAGAGTCTATAGAATCCCGGAAGATGACCACCAATGCATCCACTATCATAGTTCGAAGAAAAGCAGGCTATGAAGCGAAAGGTAATTGACCTGAAATAGTTTTACACTCTTTTACAGATCCTGCCTGGTCGAGTATTTTCAGCTTTTACTGTTTTATTAGATTTCCAGCACGTGTAGAATGAAACAAACCTTGTGCTCTTATGAGTGGAATATTGTGCCACTGAACTACTATATGTCAACTATGGTCATAGTGGCCATCACCTTCCTTCCAAAGGACGGTAAATACTATGTTTAAACTGAAACCAAGAATGGTCAAATGGTTAGAAAAGTATCATACCGTTGGAACACATTTCTTGCAGTCTCAAGCTGCAAGACTTATGGCTTTGTAGACTGTAATGCAATAAAATGTGAGAGGCTCAATTCTTGTTAAGTCACATCTAGAACCGAATGCAGATGCCTACAAAAGTCTTTATGTTGCCCAAATCTAAGCGCCCATGTACAAGAGCTGCCACAACAATCAAATTCAGATAAAATGGCAACAAACAAGCTTTCACTCTCATCTAAACTTTACATAAGTACGTTTCAAAATTTAATTTCCTTTGACTTCTCACAATATGTCTGATCAATTTTGCCAGTTAAATTATGTTTGGAACATCAACTGGTGTCTGAACCGATGCTGCCTGACCAACTGAGCTGCCCTCATTTTCGGTTTCTCATTGTTAAACAAGCCATACCTGGTCAAAAGAATTAGCAAAATGCAAGATGATTTGGATGCATAAAATTAAACAAAAGCAGATATTACTGGAAAAAACGCACATCTGGAAGGATCTCTTCAGAACAAATCAGTTGACATGAAGATCCTGCAGAGAAACGTCACTGAATTGTAAAGAGAGAAGAGAAAAAAATATATAAGAGGATAAGTACATAAGTAGAAAAGGAGATGCTTAAATGGCAAATGTGATACATGAAACAAAACACAATGTTAGAAATCAAATAAAAACAATTGCAGGACATAGAATATGTGAAAATTGTTTTGGCCATATGGTCAGGCCATTGAAAAGTCAACAGAACTGGCTTTAGTTACACAGGAGCAGAGATGATTTAAAAAAGCATGGCAAAGTCAAGGGAGCACCCATACAACCAGCATAGTGATCTCCACGCTGTTCTATGCTTGATTTAACAACTTTAAAAAGCATTAACCTGGAGTTAATGGTGGAACTCTTGCCTGAGGAGGAAGATTGTGGGTTCAAACTGCATTCCAGCGATTAAGCACATAACTCAGCACTGAGGAAGTGATGCACTGTAGAAGGTATCATCTTTTCAATGAGATGTCACACCAAGGCCCCATTTTGCTGCCTGAAGTGAACATAAAAGATTCCAAGGCACTCATCAACTTAAAAATGCAAAAGCTTCCTCTATTTGACACAGGTCGAAAACCTAGTCTTAAATTTCCAATACTAGGCAGCAGTTCACTATACCGGACCCTGTAACCAAGTGCATCATATGCAACGGTGACTGAAATATTAAGTTAAAGCAGTAAACGATTTCACATCAAAATAGCACTAAACAATGTCAGAGGGGAAAGGACCAGAAAATTACTCCAGAAATGATACAGCAAAATCTAGTGAGACAACTGAAAGGACAATTTCTGGCTTCTCGCCTTTACTAGCCTGACCATCTTTGCTTTGTGAATTTTAAGTTCACTATATATATTAGATGATATATAAAACCATCTCCAGATTCCACCATTGCCAGTCCAGTGACATTTTCCCATATCAACATAGTTAAGATATTCTCACTATGGTGGCCCATTGCAGAATATGAATTCTGGGAAGTGGTAACATTGTGTTTTCTGAACAAAATTATGGACTCCTAATAGGACCTGGGAAAGCAGTCCAAGACAAAAAAAGAGAACGCACGACAAAATACCAAATGACTGGGGAAGGAACCATGGCAAAAGTAATGCAAAAGGTCTCAACCAGCCCAAAAAGCTATTGACAAATAAGACATAGAACATAGAACATAGAAAATACAGCACAGAACAGGCCCTTCGGCCCACGATGTTGTGCCGAACCTTTGTCCTAGATTAATCATAGATTATCATTGAATTTACAGTGCAGAAGGAGGCCATTCGGCCCTTTGAGTCTGCACCGGCTCTTGGAAAGTGCACCCTACCCAAACTCAACACCTCCACCCAACACCAAGGGCAATTTGGACATTAAAGGCAATTTATCATTGGCCAATTCACCTAACCCGCACATCTTTGGACTGTGGGAGGAAACCGGAGCACCCGGAGGAAACCCACGCAGACACGGGGAGGACGTGCAGACTCCGCACAGACAATGACCCAAGCCGGAATCGAACCTGGGACCATGGAGCTGTGAAGCAATTGTGCTATCCACAATGCTACCTTGCTGCCCTTAAGAACAAATAAATCTACACTATATCATTTTACCGTAATCCATGTACCTATCCAATAGCTGCTTGAAGGTCCCTAATGTTTCCGACTCAACCTCTTCCACAGGCAGTGCATTCCATGCCCCCACTACTCTCTGGGTAAAGAACCTACCTCTGATATCCCTCCTATATCTTCCACCTTTCACCTTAAATTTATGTCCCCTTGTAATGGTGTGTTCCACCCGGGGAAAAAGTCTCTGACTGTCTACTCTATCTATTCCCCTGATCATCTTATAAACCTCTATCAAGTCGCCCCTCATCCTTCTCCGCTCTAATGAGAAAAGGCCTAGCACCCTCAACCTTTCCTCATAAGACCTACTCTCCATTCCAGGCAACATCCTGGTAAATCTTCTTTGCACCTTTTCCAGAGCTTCCACATCCTTCCTAAAATGAGGCGACCAGAACCGACATATCCGAGTAGGTCAAATTACACTCGGATCAGGCCTTTATCAAGGTATCAGCATTTATTTTATGGCCCATTGTTTAACATGTTGAGCTGAAAACAGGTCAGGAAATTTTGGTCTCAACTAAACTTGAAGCAATTGACTACCCGTAATTTTAAACATATGTGTGGAAATTCAAACTTCGATGAACCAATTAAATGCTCTTAACTTGACACTAAATTTTGAACAACATAATAATAATCATCAGTGTTACAAGTAGGCTTACATTAACACTGCAATGAAGTTAGTGAAAATCCCGTAGTCGCCACACTCTGGCACCTGCTCGGGTACACTGAGGGAGAATTCAGAATGACCACTTCACCTAACAAGCGTGACTTTCGGAACTTGTGTAAGGAAACCGGAAAACCTGGAGGAAACCCAAACAGAAAAGGGGAGAATGTGCAGACTCTGCACAGACAGTGACCCAAGCCAGGAATTGAATCCGGGTCCCTGGCGCCAAGCAATAGTGCTAACCACTGTGTTACCATGCCACCACGAAAAGAGGTGTCCATTAGTTCCTCCTGCTGCCTCTAAAGTAGCTATGTTAAAAGTACGATAGAAATGCAATGTTATCGATGCTCACATTAGGCAACACCAGAAATGCAGTACTGGAAAACACTTATTAAACACAAGAACATGAGAAGATCATTTAACACCTTGAATCTATTCTGCCCTTCAATGAGATAAAGGCTGATCTACAACCATGCCAGCCTTTGCCCCATGGTTCTCAATGCCTTCAGAAACCAAAAAAATCAGTTTTAAAATTTACAATTGATGTAGCATCAATTGTCATTTACAGAAGAGTTTCAAACTTCTATCACTAAGTGTAGACGTGTTCTTCATTTTACGCCTGAAAAATCCAATTTTAAATTTTAGACATGTCCCTTAGTCCTATGGTTCAATCAGTAATGGAATAATTTCCACTACCTACCCTTCAATTTCCCTTAATATAGTGAAAACTTTATTAAATCACCCTCCAACCATCTAAATTCCAGGGAATACAACCCTAGTTTGTATAATCGCCCCTCGTAATTTTTAAAGTGTGAATCATGAAGTTAGTCAACCCAATCATTTATTTCTGCGCCAGATTCTCCAATCTGCATCATGATAGACCAACGTTTTGAACAGGGGTTGATTTTCACACTGCTGTAAGTAAAACTCAATTTTCTTACACAAGTAGTAACTACGTAGAATCCACAACACAGGAACAGGTTACTTCATATCAAGTGGCTTACACCACAACCTTCCTTTCACAGCTACCCACCCTGCTCCCATATCACTCCACAAAAATTGCTTCAAGCCTCCCTATAAGCATATCATTGCAATCCACCTCAGTCACTCCACGTGCCAATTTGCATCGACTCATCCTGATCCTTTTCATTCCAGAGAAAGGAAAACCAGTTAAATCTATACTGATGGTTGTATCCTCTCAATTCAGGAGTACTTGTAAATATTCCCTATACCTTTACCAATGCTTCAGTATTTTTCAGTAATGATCAAATTGCACATTCAATGGCATATTTTAAGCATTATTTGTCTGCTTTTGTATTCTTGGTTCCTCTAAAAGTTGTAAAAAGGAGTGGATCCAGTTGGGGACTAACTACGCATAGTGAATGATCTGTGCTGGGGCCTCAGCTATTTACAATCTATATTAATAACTTAGACAATGAGCCAGAGTAATGCATCTAGGTTTGCTAACAATATAAATCTAAGTGGTAATAGAAACTGTGAGGATGACACAGTGGGTGCAAAGGGATATAGGAAGGTGTAGTGAATGGACAAGGTGGCAGATTTTAAAAATAAATAAAAGGTATGCAGCTTACAAATGTCCAGAGAGACTTGGGTGTACATGAACAAAGAAAACAAAATGTTGACATGCAGTTACAGAAAGCAAATGATATGTTGGCCTTTACTGCAAGGGCATTGGGGTACTATTTGCAAGGGCAAGGAATAAAAAAGTCTTGCTACAATTGTACAGGGCTTTCCATACCTGGAATAGTACGCGCAGTTTTGGTCTGCCTATTTAAGGAAGGAAGTACAGCCAAGGTTCACTAGATTGGTCACTGGATAAAAGAACTGAATTATGGTGCCAGGCCGAATCAATTGGTTCTATAATCGTCCAAGACATAGAAGAATGAGCAATGATCTCATGAAATCACACAAGATTCTAAAGGGGCTTGACAGGGTAGACCGTGCCTGTTTCCTCTGCCTGGGGAAGCTAGAAATGAGGGGGCACATTCATGATAAAGGTTGCGAATCTTTGGAATTCTCTACTCCAGAGGATTGTGGATGCTCCATGGTTGACTATATTTGAGGCTGAAACAGATTTTTGGTGTTCCAGGGAATCAAGGGATTTGGAGAGCGGTGGGAAAGTAGAGTTGAAGCCAAAGATTATCTATGATCATGAGTGGTAGAAGAGGCTCAACATATGGCCTAGTCCTGCTCCTATTTCTTGTGTTATGAGGCTGGGGTCATGGCTGAAGTGCTGAATGAGTACTCAGGCAGCATTCTTCTTTCTTGGCAAAGGCAGATACAAAAGTCATAGTGAAAGAGCAGATATTACCGCAATAGAAAGGTCAACTGTACTTAAAACTGAGTCACCAAGATCAGAGGTGATGCATCGGAGGTAGTGTGAAAATTGCGATGGCACTAGCCATAATTTTCCACCATTCCTTAGACACAGGGTGATGCTACAGTATTGGAGAATTATAAATGTTACACCTTTTCTCAAAGAGTTTAACCTCTGTGATGAAAAGCTCTAGAAAAGATAATCCGGATAAAATTTACAGTCACTTGGACAAGACAAATGTGGATTAATTAAGAAAAAACAACACTGATTGAAGGGCATGTGATGGTCAACACGGTTGACTTTTTAAAATGAGGTTAACAAAGGGTAATGATGTTGATATTGTGTACATGGACTTCCAAAAAACAATTGATAAAATGCCACATAACAGTATTGTCTGCACAGCTGAAGCTAATGGAATAAATAAGAGGCCATGGCAGCATGGATATTATGTTGGTTCAGTGACAGGAAACAGTTGTACCGAACTGGTGGAAGTTACCTAGTGAGGATCCCCAGGGGTCAGTACTCGGACCACTGCTTTTCTTGATCTATATTAATGACAAGACTTGGGTGTTTCCAAAGATGGAGAGATCAAGAAACAGTGATAAAAGAACTAAAGGCAAGTTGATGACAAAAGTTTTTATGCAGCTAGTGGTTAGGATCGGAATGCACTGCCTGGGAACATAGTGGAGGCAGAGTCAATGATTCTCAAAGGAAATTGGAAAATTATCTGAAGAGAAAAATAATTACCGGTATACAGGGAAGAGGCAGGAGAGTGGGAATAGGTGAGTTGTGCTTGCAGAGCCAGCATGGACATGGGCCAAATGGCCTCCTCCTGTAACCATTCTATGATTCCATAAGTGAATCCCAATGCTTTGTTTGCACTCTGCATTATTTCATCAACCCTATGCTACATCTGGTCACTTTTAGTGATTTATATATCAGTACGATCTATTTGTTCTTCTACGCTATTTACTTCATCTTCCACGGAATACATCTCAACACAACACTGATACATGCAGATACAGGCTTTTACTGTCAAATAATGTAAACAAATGTAATTTGCATTTTTTAAATAAATCAATACCCATACATTAATGTGCAAATAAATTCAAAGCCTCCAGGAATTCATATTTAGACATTTTTCCAACAACTGCAGCTGCTATTATAGCAGCCTCAAAAATAGATTTGAATGCAACTTCACATAGTGATTACAACTGATCGTTTCTGTTTTTGGTATTATCCAAGTACATTTGGTAATTTGCTGCTTAAAAGCTCCTACTCTGCAGATTAAGTGAAGCTCCGTTTGTTCACATTATAACCTCAGAATCTTCTGGTCTGTCTACCAATGTGGAGTAACCAGACTGTGGACATTTTTTCTCTATATGATAGTCTTAATTTTGTTTGAAACATTTTTTCGGCTCATTTTACGATGGCTCCTAAAAGACAGACAAAAGAAAGTTTCCTGGTTCCTATTTCTGTTCTATTTGTTTTACCTGAAAATATGATATTGTTTTATATGTTGGTACATTCTCGCGACTTACAGGGGTATACACTTGACACCATACATTCTCCAGCATAGTTCCACATGCTACTATCTCTTAAGTGTATCATGACTTTGAAGTTTCATAGATCTTTTTCAGATTCCTTTCTGCTCCATTTCTTTTCCTCACATTAATATGCAGCAAAATAATTAAAGCGAGGAAAAAAAAGTTGCAGTACCGGATAATCATAAGCACCCTTATTAATGGTTATAATCAGACAAACAACATGTAGATGGAGCTCAACACATACATGAAGATTGTAAATAAGTATGAGATAAATACAGAGGATACGAAGCATAGAAGGGGTGAGCAAGATGGGATCATGGACAGATAAGAAAAAATAAGGAACTTTCTGGTTTGGAGGGGTGATAAGTAATAGCTGATTAAAATTATAACATCCAGAAGTCCATTAATTGCATATACAAGAGACAAACTATATCTCCAGTGTTTCATATCGAAAACCAGCTGTCTCCTGAGCAGCATCAGCCTAGACCGGTCATATCCAACAGCTCTGAGGAAACACTGAAGGTTGCTAATCATACTTCCATACCTGTATAATCAACATTAAAATTGAAATACGGCATTTAAAACTTTTTACTGAACAATCCCACCAAGGAGGTAAGAGAGGAAAGAAAAGTAATTTAAAACTGTGTTTCAGGAAAGTTGATTAAAAACTGCAACATTTATCGGGCATTAGAACAGATATTCTCAACCATTAACCATCTTAACAGCAAGGATCTTCTAAACTGAAAAAAAACAAAAAAGTTAAGCTATTTGTAAATGCTAATTTAGGGAAATGCAGTTTAATATTTACTATAAGTGGTGGAGAAGGTGGTCAAAGGAATGTAGGTTTCAGAGAGCTGGAAGTTATAGATTGGGAAAGGAAAGCCCATGTAGGGATTTAAACACAATGGTGCAAATTTTAAATGAGGCAGTAACAGCCCCAGGTTTGAGCAGAGCAGGATGTGGAGAGCAGGGTTTTGTATAAACTGAAGTTTAGGGAGAGTAGGTAATTAGGCTGATCTGGAAAATACTAGAATAGTCTTCTCACCGGCAGGACAAACCCAGCAAAGGTGGCGTCATAGTCGTATACAGTCGGGAGGGAGTACCCTGGGGGTCTTCAACCTGCACTTGGACCCCATGAAGTCTCATGGTACCAGGTCAAACATGGACAAGGAAATCTCCTGTTGATTATCATGTATTGTCCCCCCTCAGCTGATGAATCAGTACTTTTCCAATGTGAACATTACTGCACTCTCCATCACCAAGAGTGGCTCAGGAGCACCACCAGACCCAGCAGGTCGGGTCCTAAAAGGACATAGAACAAAAAAGGAGGCTATTCAGCCCATCGAGCCTGCTCCGCTATTCATTATGATCATGGCCGAGCATCAAGTTCAATACTTTGATCCCGCTTCATCCAGTTTCCTTTTAGTCCCAAGAACTACATGGCTGCTAGACTGAGATTGCGGCAGATGGTGAGGGAACCAAGAAGGAAAAACATACTTGACCTCATCCTCAGCAACATAACAGCTGCAGATGCATCTGTCCATGACGGTATCAGTAGGAATGACCACCGTACAGCCTTGTAAAGACAAAGTCCCATCTTCACATAGAGGATACCTCCATCGTGTTGTGTGGCACTATCACTACAGAGATTTACCAACTGAAGACTGGGCATCCACAACATGCTGTGGGCCATCAGCAGCAGAATTGTACTCAGCCACAATCTGTAACCGCATGGCCAGCATGTCCTCCACTCTGCCATTCCCCAACCAATGGATTAAATCTAAGCTCTGAAGTCCTACCACATCCTGTTGTCAATGGCAATTAGAAAAACTCACTGAAGGAAGCAGCTCCACAAATATCCCCATCCTCAGTGCTGGAGGAGCCCAGCACATCTGTGCAAAAGGTAAGGCTGAAGCATTCACAACAATCTTCAGCCAGAAGTGCCTTGATCCATCCTGTCCTGTTCCCGAGGTCCCCAGAAGTCAGTCTTCAGCCAATTTGATTCACTCAACGTGATATCAACAAACGGCTGAAGGCACTGGATACTGGAAAGGCTATGGGCCCTGGCAATATGCTTACAACAGTCCTAAAGACTTGCGCTCCAGGACTTGTCGCGCTCCAGGACTTGTCACGCCCCTAGCAAAGTGGTTTCAATACAGCTACAGCACATTCATCTAGCCTGCAATGTGGAAAATTTGCCCAAGGACAGGACAAATCCAACCCAGCCAATTATCTACTCTCTGTTATCAGCAAAATGATGGAAGGGGCCATCACCAGTGTTACCAAGCAGCACTTACTCAGCAATAACTTGCTCTCGGAGGCTCAGTTTGGGTTCTGCCAGAGTCACCCAGCTCCAGCCCTGGTTCAAACATGGACAAAAGAGCTGAACTCCAGAGATTAGGGGAGAGTGACTGCCCTTGGTATCAAGACAGCATTTGATGGAGTATGACATCAAGGAGCCTTGGTAAAACAGAATTGGGTGAAAATCCTCCGCTGGTTTAGTCATACCTGGCATGAAGGAAGATGTTTGGAGGGCAATCATTTCAGCTCAAGGATATCACTGCACAAGCTCCTCAGAGTAGTATCCTAGGTCCAATCATCTTCAGCTGCTTCATCAATGACCTTCCTTCCATCAGAAGTAGAAGTATTTTCTGTTGATTGCACAATGTTCAGCACCATTCACGACTTGTCAGATACTGAATCAGTCAATGTCCAAATTCAACAAGATCTGGACAATATCCAGGCTTGGGCTAACAAGTGGCATTTGCACCACATAGTGCCAGGCAATGATAATCTCAAGAATTGAAATGAAAATCACTTATTTCTAACGATCACCCTATGACATTACCATCACTGAAACCCCACCACAAACGACACCTTATGTTTTACCATTGACCAGAAACTGAGCTAGGCATATAAATACTGTGGCTACCAGAGCAAGTCAAAGGTTAGGAATCCTGCGGCGGCTAATTCACTTCCTGACTCCCCAAAGCCCGTGTACTATCTCCAATGGAATATTCTCCACTTGCCTCGATGAGTGCAGCTGCAACAACACAAGATGCTAGACAATCCAAGACAAAGCAGCCCACTTGATTACGACCCCTTCCACAAACATTCAATCTCTCTACCACCGCCTAATTATGGCAGCCATGTATACCACCTACAAGATGCACTGCAAAAACTCACCAAGGTTCCTTAGGCAGTACCTTCCAAACCCATGAGCACTACTATCTAGATGGGGGCTAAATCGCTGGCTTTTAAAGCAGACGAAGGCAGGCCAGCAGCATGGTTCAATTCCCGTACCCGCCTCCCCGAACAGCCGCCGGAATGTGGCAACTAGGGGCTTTTCACAGTAACTTCATTGAAGTCTACTTGTGACAATAAGCGATTTATTTCATTTCATTTCATAAGAGCACTAGTCACATGGGAACACCACCATCTGAAGGTTCCCCTTCAAGACGCTCACCATCCTGATTTAGAAAGGTATTACCTTTCCTTCACTTTCCCTGGGTCAAAAACCTGGAATTCCCTCCCTAGTAGCACTGTGGTTGTAGCTACACCTCAGGGACTGCAACCAGTCAAGGCAGCTCACTACCACCTTCTGAAGGTGAACTGGGATGGGAAATAAATATTGACCTAGCCAGCGACATCCACATCCTGTAAACAAATAATAATAAAAATTTCAGTCTGTTCATCCTCCACTGGCTCTTTGGATAACAGACAAAAATCCAGGACGGTTTTTGCCCAATTCATAATTGCTTCCATTTAAACATCGGGAAGACCCAAGCCATTATGATCAGCTTCCATGCTGGAAAACTGACTGCGTGACTGCAGATGTACATAATAGAAGATCGGTATTGGATGAGGCTGGTTTGGTTGATCATATCAACGGTTTGAGGAGATCAATAGGAAGGGTGTTAAATCATGCTCATAATCAAAGAAGATAGCATTTCTGACTTTGGTTTTAGAATCATTCAATCTATCCTCTACAACTCCAATCTTCCTTTCTCTTCTGTTCATTAAATGTGTTATCATTGGGCTTGGTGTCCATCTGTTCCAAAACATTTAACATTTCTTTGGTGTGGTTCCAATGTTCTTGTGAATTCAACAATGCTCTGCACAATGTTATGAATAACATGCTCTGAGTGTGATGTTTTTACAATTTTTGTCTTCCTCAACCATCAAGTAATGTTGGATGCAATTTTCTATTTCATCCTTCACTGCCCAGAACCTTGTGACTTAACTGATTCCATTACCTACCTCCCTTTCGTTTTGACCTTCCAGAACTCCTTAAATTCTTAGCTGCTGGAGGGTAGCAAAAGTAACCTCCCTATACCAAGGAAGGAGAGAGAAAACAGGGAACTATAGGCCAGTTAGCCTGACATCAGCTGTAGGATAAATGTTAGAATCTATTATTCATATGGTAGTGTCAGGACACTTTGAACATCACAAACTTATTATGCAGAATCAACATGGTATTTTGAAAGGGAAATTATGTTCGATAAATTTACTGGACCTCATTTTGAAGGGGTAACTAGCAGAGTAGTTAAAAAGGGACCCATTGGATATAGGGTATATTTGGATTGAAGAACTCATTTAATAAGATACCACACTATAGATTAAAAGGCCGGAATAGGACTCATGGCATTGGGGGTAATAGAATGGGTTTATCATTGGTCAATGGACAGAAAACAGTCGGATCACAAAGGAATTGCAGTACAGAATTCTTGCTACAATTGTATTGGGCTTTTGTGGGACTATAGCGCTGTGTGCAAGGAGGGATGTGCTTGCCTTGAAGCAGTATAGCAAACATTTATTAGATTAGTTTCTTGGGCAAGAGAGCTGCCTTCGATGCTCTCTGAAGTGAGAAGAATGAGAGACGATTTCATCAAAGGACGAACTGAAGTAACAAAGAGGTGACATATTGGACTTGAAATGTTAGCTCTCCAAAGGTGCTGTCAGACATGCTGAGTTTTTCAAGCACTTTCTTTTTATTCCTGAAGCAACGGCTCTACTTGGAACGTGGCAGGAGACTCCCAAGAAATATTTTAAGGATAGCCAAAAGAATATCTGAAGAGGTCAAACATATTTCTGACTCAAAAGACCATGGTTTATGACAGACTAAAATGGAGAAGACACTTTCAGGAGGGCACCGAACACATCAACAGACTTCATTGGGAACATGCAGATGCGATGTCGAGGCGTTGGAGGGAGCACACAAACCTCAAAACAACCCATCTACTCGACCCTTCTAGCACCACCTGCTTTGCATGTGGCAGAATTTGTAGATCATGTAGTGGATTTATCAGCCATCTCTGATGGAAGTCTCAATCCTGAGAGACGGCCTAAAAAGGAAGAAGACGTCCAAGACTGAGATCAGATGATTTGGGGGCATCAAAGGAAACCAGGGATGTGAAGATAGTACAGGAAAATTATGATACCAAAGTTCAGCCATGACCTTATTGAATGGTGAAGCAAGCTTGTGGGCCTGCTTCTATTTATGCCCTTACCTAAACATAGCCAATGTATGCCTGGTATGGCTTCTCCTCCCCACCATCTCTGGGTTCTATCACGGATCTATCCTTGATCTTCTGCAGACTTGTCAGTTTCCCAACATATACTGATGAAACCAGCTTCACAACACTCATCTTGAGCTGCATTCACCACTGCTGTCAAGACAGCTTGTCTGCTTTAATTGACCAAGTAAACAAAGACCTAGGTAGGGTGCTCTTTTGGAAAGTCAGTGCAGCCTTGATGGGTCGAATGGGCTCCTTCTGCACCGTAGGGATTCTATGAAGCCATTAGAAACTTCTCAAACCCCAGCATTTTAAGAAGTTTTTGGTCTTCCTACTTAATTTCAGCCTCCGTGGATTCATTAATATTTGTTTGTAAAACTGCCGTGTTAAAGATGCTATTTAAAATTTTGTTGCAATCCAAAGATGAGTATTGGAACTTGGAGGGACGTTCCCCAATTCCATCTCCAACAGGTTCACATGTTAAGAATGGCCACTTAGATGAGGTACTGGGGTCAACTGATTCTAGCAATCAAGCGTAACTTGGAGTCTACGCTTTTAGAAGAGGCAAGTAAAAAATTCTCATTCAGCACACTGACTAAATAATACGTGGGCAAGCTTGTGGCAGACCTAATTCCCCAGAGATGGAAAAACAACCATCAAAACTCTCAGCAAAAAATGGAAATTTTAATGATTACACTGAGAAAGTCATATGACATTATGCTTCCAGCTCTCCCTCCCCATCCCAACACTTGTGATCAGTGAAAAGTCAGCTTTCATAGGCAACACTTGTTTCCTGTGAACCAGAAGTTGATCTTGTGTATCTAGGATAGCGGTCCTCAACAGAACAATCATCCAATTTAGGCATGCCTGAGAAATTGTACAGGACACTGCAGTAGAATACCCAAGCTCTCCAACCAACAGGCCACAAGTTCAAGCTCAAAGCTATTGAATTTGTATTTAAGATCCTGTAAATAATTCTAAAAGTGAGATTTAAACATTGCATTATTCAGTTGTTCATCAGCTCCAAGCCTCAATAATTCTTTTTATAACTTGTAATGCCAAGTTTCACTTGAAACAGAACCCTAACTTTTTAAAAATAAATTTTGAGTACACAATTCATTTTTTCCAATTAAAGGGCAATTTAGTGTGGCCAATTCACCTACCATGCACATCTTTTGGGTTGTGGGGGTGAAACCCACGCAAACACAGGGAGAATGTGCAAACTCCACACGGACAGTGACCCAGAGCCGGGATCGAACCTGGGACCTCGGCGCCATGAGGCAGCAGCACTAACCACTGCGCCGCCCTTGAATCAGAACCCTAACTTGACAGTCTTAAACATGGAGATTGCGAGAAAAATGACTGAAAAAAGACTGACAGGTCACTTGAGTAATTTAAAATTAGGAAAGGTTTTGATAAGAGAGGATATAGAGAATGTTTCTTCCTGTAGGGAAGAGTATAACTAGAGGCTAACTTGAGTCTCCAAGATATCCAATTGGGAATTAAGAAAATTCTTCATCCAACAAACATCCCCACCCAAGACTGGGAAGTAAATGTAATTCACTACCATAGGATGTGATTGAAGCGAATAGCACAGATTATTAAAGTAAGCTAGATAAGCATGAGGGAAAAGGGAATAGATGGTTACAAATGAGAAGAGGAAAGAGGCTCGAGTGCAACATCGAGTTTCAACATCATATATCCCATGCAAGTCCACAAGTTCCTTACAGAGGGGACAGGTTAGGAGGGATTAAGTTGTTAATGCAGAAAATAAATTGTGTACTGTTTTTTCTGTTTGTAGGATGAATTTCAGAGGAGAGGGAGACCCAAAAAGCACCAAGTTACCAGACAACAGCAACAGTTCTGGGGTAGGATAAGTTTCCTCCACTCATAATTGCTTTCTACATGCTCCTGTTAAAGTGCATGCAACAGAAGTTAAATGGTTATGGACCCTGTGCTTTACTTATCTACCAAAGCCCACTTAGAATTGAAAGTCACTCCAGCAAACTGGAGGGGAAATAGGTGATAGCAAATGCAGGTTTTACTTTCATTAAATTTATCAATATTGTGATTTTTGTTTAAATTGTCAATTTAAAAACGAAGCAAAATAAACTACACCACAAAACCAATCTTGGACATTCGTGCTGCCCACTAGCCCTTGGATGTATTAAAGAAACTCACTTGAATCTGAACAAAATTAGTGGAATCCCAAATAAGTTAAGTTTACATTTTTCTTTGGAACTTTAAATGTGAAATTTCCAGGCGGTGAACTACTGTGATCAGGCCGGCCATAAGCCTTTAAAATAAGCGGGGTCCCTAGATTCAAAGTCCTGTGCAGGTTTCCATTTAGCAGTGGTTTAATTTTATTTGAATAAAATAAACCCGTACAGTAAAAGCTGCAGTGCGGCCGCTGAATTAAAGAGCCTCAAATCCAACGCAACATGCAGCTGGCGTGTATGTGTGAGGAGGCCCGAAACCCCAGCACCCCTCCACATGTCACCCGGCCCGTCCCCGCAAGACGGCCACTCATCACTCCCAGCCCCGGGCTCTCTCCCGCCTCTCTTCCCGCGGCCGGACCCCTTTCTCCGCAGCCGGACCCCTCTCTCCGCGGCCCGACCCCTCTCTCCGCGGCCCGTACCTTCGCCTCCACAACCGTCGCTCACAGCCGGCCGTCTCTGTCACCTCCGCGCGCTAATGGCGGACACCAAAGAGGCCGCTTCCCATTGGCCGCCGCCCAGCGCGGACTCCCACGCAGACGTCAGAGCGCACGAAATCGGCCAATTAGAAAGCGCGCTTCCGCTGGGTGCCCGGCTTGTGAGCTCTTAAAGGGAACGCATTATAATTTGCCGGCTAAAAATAGAGCTCTTGAAGAGACGTTGCGATCCACGTGAGAACAGCCGAGCCCTAATCCGCGCCACGGCTGGAAGGCGTGAGAGATCCTGTACTAGTGAACGGCGCTATATAAATGCAAGTTATTTTCTTTCTTCGTTTTATTAGAATTCAGGTTTGTCCTGGAGCGCAAAGAATTGATCATTTATCTCTTGGACGCAACTCCCATCAATATCATTCGGCATTAAAAAGTTTTCATTTTCTTGGAACAGAAGTTAAAAGAATACTCGCGAGTTGAAAAGCTGCCGTTTGACTCGTTGAGGGAAGTGGTTGAAGTCAGGAGACTGAAAAAACCTCGCGGAATGCAGCGAAGTGGAGTCCTTGACCCTGACTTGACTCTGACAAGATTTTTACTGCGGTGCCCCCATCCCAAAACAAATGGCAATTCCAACGGCTGCCCCCCGGCAACTTAAATGGGAGCAGCGTTAATTACTTTAAAGCGAGACTTCCGCCCTCTAGTATCAATCCCACTTCGGATAACCTGCGGATGTACTGGCCGGGGGGGGGGGGGGGGGGTGGTGTTCAAAAGGCTGGGGGAGGCAGGGCGGGTGTAGGGAGAGGTTAAACTTGAAGGAGATTCCTCCGAAGGGTGCAGCAACTAACACTGAGCATCCACATGGCGTGGGCCTCCTCTGCAGTAGCTAACATACGAGCGAATGGGATGATACAAACAACTTCGTTCACTCTTAAAATTCAAATTAAAGGAATAATTATTTATATAACTCCATATACTTTAATAACCAATTGTGCACTACAAGATTCCATCATCACACGATCTCTTACACCCACCAGAAAGGATAGATGCATTCCTATTTTAACATCTAGGCCATGGTTTAACCAAAACGTTTCGAAGTGTGGTAGCGAGCCGGCGAGGCCATCACTGCTGTAAAACGTTAATGGGTCCACTTAAGGAGGCCTCACAGGCTTCATGCCGCAACTGATGGCCCCACCGGCTGATTTACCGCACTCGCCAGACCTCTGCTAACAAGGGAGAGCAGCGCTCAAACGGATGCCACTGAGAAGACCAGCTCCACGATTCGGCGATGCCGACTTGGGCAGATTACTGCACCCGGTAGAGGCCAAACAGGATAGCTTGTTCCCCCGAGGTTCTCGGAGGATCTGCCACAGGGCAGCCCATGCCGCCTGGGAGGAAGTGGCAGCAGCTGTCAACTCGGGGAGTGTGAACAGGAGGATCGGCACTGCGTAAAAAGATCAACAACCTGCACCAGGCCACAAGAGTGAGTTGGCACTGGACCCCCCCCCCCCCCCCCCCCCAATACGGGCTGTCTCCCCCACACCCCGCCGAGCCTCCCCGGGCCATCCCCACCCCCGCTATGAATGACAAGTGCACGAACTGTCGTGTTATCTACCCTGATGTAACACGGCTGCAACTGGATGCAGTTGGACTGTAAAGCATACACCAAACTTAGACGTTGGTTCAATACGATTTATTGAACTTCTGTAACACTGCACACAGCTGGCTGTGGGTTGACACTCTACTACTCTAAGTGTACTAACTCTAACTAACTAGACCAGACTAGCTCTGATCCACATGTAGGAGGTGCTGACTGATATATGCACCCTGACTGTCACTACAGTTGTCACCAGTGGAAAGAGGCGGAGTGCTGATGCCTCATGTGTTTTATAGTAGGAAACCCCCCCTCTAGTGTTCTGTCTGGTGATTGGTTGTGTTCTGTCCTGTGTGTTGATTGGCTAACCTGGGTGTCTGTCACTGCCTGTCTTTACCTCATGATGTGCATGGGTGCATATTATGACACTAAAGATACCCCCTCTGCGTCCCCGCAGGAGTAGTTGACCCAAGCCAGGAATCGAACCTGGCACCTTGGTGGTGTGAAGCAACAGTGCTAGCTACTGAGCTACCGTGCCGCCCTTCTAATCCGCTCCCACGTGACCATTTGCTGCAGAGGGTGTTAGATCACGGGAGGCCGTAAAATAGGGGGTCACTCACGCTAATTGTATGGAGATATGGCTTAAGTGTTAGAACATAGAACATTACAGCGCAGTACAGGCCTTTCGGCCCTCGATGTTGCGCCGACCTGTGAAACCACTCTAAAGCCCATCTATACTATTCCCTTATCGTCCATATGTCTATCCAATGACCATTTGAATGCCCTTAGTGTTGGCGAGTCCACTACTGTTGCAGGCAGGGCATTGCACGCCCTTACTAATCTCTGAGTAAAGAACCTACATCTGACATCTGTCTTATATCTGTCTCCCCTCAATTTAAAGCTATGTCCCCCTCGTGCTAGACATCACCATCCGAGGAAAAAGGCTCTCACTGTAAGGCAGGATCCTGATTTCGCTAATGGAAGCGAGGTGGTTAGATCGCAAACAGCTCAGCAACCAGACAGGTCTCGATTTTGGCCTCCCGCGATTTAATGGCCGTGTTGCACTCTCACTTAAGCGCAACAGGGCTATTAAATCGCACCCATAATCTGAAAGACAGCAGGCTGCATTTGGATTTTATAGCATTTAATTCAAAAGGTATCACCTTAAACAATGCTGCATTCGGGCAGCATGATGGTGCAGTGGTTAGCACTGCTTTCTCATGGCGCTGAGGACCCAGGTTCCATCCCAGCCCCGGGTCACCGCCCGTGTGGAATTTGCTCATTCTCCCTGAGTCTGCGTGGGTTGCATCCCCACAACCCAAAAATATGCGTCGGCTAGGTCAATTGGCTACGCTAAAGTGCCCCTTAATTGTAAAAAAGAATTGGATACTCTAAATTTATTTTAAAAAAACAATGCTACATTCCTCCAAAACTACATTGAAGTACTAACCTAAATTCTGTACTTGTTAGGGTTAGCAGGTATGGCATTGCAGGAAGTTTGGTCACATGATGATCTGACCACATGACATCTGATCCTCTTTGACACAAAATCCTTACCACAGAAGGAGGCTATTCAGCTCTTTCAGTCCCATTATAGCAATGCAATCCTTAACATTCATTCCCCTGCTCTATCCCTGTAGCCCAGCCAGTTATATTTCCTTTAATTGCCCATCCAATTTCCTTTTGAAGTCATTCATCAACTCTGCTTCCACAGCTCTCAATGGGGCCAAGTTCCAGATCATTACCACTCACTGAATAAAATTGTTCTTCCTCACAACCCCCCGACATCTCTTGCTCAAACCCTTAAATTGTGTTCCCAAGTCCTCAGCTAATGCAAACAGCTATTTTTGTCTGCTGTCCCTATGTCTGTATTAATATTATACACCTCTATCAACTCTCCTGTCAACTACCTTTATAAGTGTAACAACTCAGCCACCCCAACTTGACCAGGTAGCGAAAATACCTAATTCCTGGAACCATCCTGTAAATCTATTCTATATCCGCTCAAGGGTACTCACATTGTTCCTAAAGTGTGGTAACCAGAACTGAACACAATACTCTAGTTGTGGCCGAACCAGGAGTTCCTAAACGTATCTTATATTACTTACAAAGGTTCAGTCTTCTGTAGTTGCGAATCTGTGGTTTTGTAACAGTTGCTGTAGTGTGAGACGTTTCAGGAGCCAGGAGGCCACCTGTGAAAATGTGAAAAAGGAAAACTGAGGACAGATGTTAGTGCCATCTCAACTTTGGAGGTAGGGAGGCACTTACGCAGGTGAGAGATCCAGTGAACCAGTATCTTTTCGGCATTGCTTGTGTGTCAGGAATTTTAAGAACCCCGCTGATGTTAAATGCAAGAGTATCCGAAAGCCCAGAAGGGTAACTTGGAACACTGGTTCTTAGTGGTGTATATTTTCAATTTGTTGTACTGTGAGAAAACAATGTGAATCAGGGAGAAAATAGTCCAGTTGTTGTGTGAACAATGAATAAAGAATATTTACTAATGTAAAAGTGAAAAAACACATGACAAAGGCTACTGCACCATAACACAAAGGTACACTGTTGCCGATGCACACAGTGTTACAGGTAATCACCCCTTTGTTCTGGCTACCTATGTTCCCTGAACTCTGAGATGTCCCATTGTTCCCAAACTACATCCATCTGGTTAAAGTCCAACAGGTTTGTTTCAAATCGCTAGCTTTTGGAGCACTGCTCTTTCCTCAGGTGAATGAATAGGTGGGTTCCAGAAACATTTATATAGACAGAGTCAAAGATGCAATACGATACTTTGAATGCAAGTCTTTGCAGGTAATTAAGTCTACAGGTCCAGACGGAGCAACTGGAGAGAGGGATACTCGCAGGTTAAAGAGGTGTGAAATGTCTCAAGCCAGGACAGTTGGTAGGATTTTGCAAGCCCAGGCCAGATGGTGGGGGGGTGAATGTAATGCGACATGATTCCAAGGTCCTGGTTGAAGCCGTACTCATGTGTGCAGAACTTGGCTATATGTTTCTGCTCGGCGATTCTGCGTTGTCGCGCGTCCTGAAGGCTGCCTTGGAGAACGCTTACCCGAAGATCAGAGGCTGAATGCCCTTGACTGCTGAAGTGTTCCCCGACTGAAAGGGAACATCCCTACCTGGCGATTGTCGCAGCATCTGCATGGTCTCACGCAATGTACCACGCTTCTGGATATTCTTTCTTGCAACGTATGAGGTAGACAAATTTGGCCAAGTCGCACGAGTATGTACCAAGTACGTGGTGGGTGGTGTTCTCACGTGTAATGGTGGTACCCATTTCGATGATCTGGCACGTCTTGCAGAGATTGCCAAAGCAGGGTTGTGTGGTGTCGTGGTCACTGTTCTGAAGGCTGGGTAGTTTGCTGCAAACAATGGTTTGTTTGAGGATGCGCGGTTGTTTGAAGACAAGTGGTGGGGGTGTGGGGATGACCTTGGCAGGATGCTCGCCTTCATCGATGATGTGTTGAAGGCTGTGAAGAATATGTCGTAGTTTCTCCGCTCCGGGGAAGTACTGGATGACGAAGGGTACTCTATCGGTTGTTTCCCGTGTTTGTCTTCTGAGGAGGTCGGTGCGTTTTTTTGCTGTGGCGCGTTGGAACGGTCGATCGATGAGTCGAGTGCCATATCCCGTTCGTACGAGGGCATCTTTCAGCGTCTGTAGATGTCTGTTATGCTCCTCCTCATCTGAGCAGATCCTGTGTATATGGAGGGCTTGTCCATAGGGGATGGCTTCTTTAATGTGTTTAGGGTGGAAGCTGGAGAAGTGGAGCATCGTGAGGTTATCATGGGCTTGCGGTAAAGCAAAGTGCTGAGGTGACCGTCCTTGATGGAGATGAGTGTGTCCAAGAATGCAATCGATTCTGGAGAGTAGTCCATGGTGAGTCTGATGGTGGGATGGAAATTATTGATGTGCAAAAGACCACACCGACCTCCTCAGAAGACAAACATGGGACACAACCGACCGAATACCCTTCGTCGTCCAGTACTTCCCCGGAGCGGAGAAACTACGACATCTTCTTCGCAGCCTTCAACACGTCATCGTTTCCTCCCATTGTTTTCCTCCAGTCACCTAGTAAACACTTGCTTTTCTCAATGATATGCAAATTTACATCTCAACATCTCTTCAGACATCTCTGTTTTATTTTCTTATATCCCAATTTCATTTTTGAATCTTAATTTTCCCCCATTCTTAACCAGAAGATCAGGGGCTGGATTCTTCGATTTGAAGACTTAAGTGCTGATGTCGGCGTGGGAACAGTGGCATTTTACCCCCGAAAAACGGTGCTAAAGCTGCGCTGATCCTCCGATGCAGGCATGCAACGTAAAGCCCCCGGCTTTAGCTGCGGATACGGCCGGAGAATTGCTAGGTTCGTGGCTGTGCATGCGCACGTCGACGGCCTGCAGCGGTCGTGCCGTGCAACATGGCACCGGCCACATGCAGACCCGGCCTGCCAAATAATGCCCCCCTTTGGCTAGGCTCGCCAACCCCGGATCAACCCCTACCCGTGCTCCCAGCCGCAACTGAAGTCCCTCCTGCCCATGGAACAGCTCCCACTCGACTGTGGCGACGCTGGACTAAGTCCGCAGCCGCCACACCGGGTTCCTGAAAATAAATATCATGAGTGACCCACGCCATTGGCAACTCGGTCCATTGGGGGCGAAGCATCGGGGGAGGGCCTCAGGTGACGTCCTGGGGCCACGTCCTGTGGCCGTCCATACGGCGTGCGGAGTACCCTGTGACTACGCTGTTTTGGAGGGGGCGGAGAATCGCAAAAGCTGCGCCGTCCCCGATTCCGGCATAAACGGGGATTCTCTGGCCGATCACCCAACGTGGTTTCGGTGTCGGAGACCAGAGAATCCCACCCCAGGAGTGCATTCTCCTAGCCTCGCAAGCTGCTGTGCTTGGCATAGTGATAAAAGACATTATTATTTTCAAAGAACAAAGAAAAGTACAGCACAGGAACGGGCCCTTCGGCCCTCCAAGCCTGTGCCGACCATGCTGCCCGACTAAACTACAATCTTCTGCACTTCCTGGGTCCGTATCTTTTGTGACGGCCACGAAGAATCCAGCACGAGTTTCAGGGATACAAAGAAATAACATTTATTGACAATAACCTATATATACACAACAGCAGCAACCTCACTTGCTGCTTACTCCATCCTGCTGGTTCCAAACTGGCCAGCTTTATTTATACAGGGAGTCTGCTAATGATTTCCCTGCCCCCCTCATTGGGGAAGCTCTTACTCCCACAGGATTGTGGGATTGTCATTAGTCCCCAGCCAATGGTAAGCAGGCAGGTTATAACATCCCCCCCCCCCCCAAAGTCCAAGGAATCCACCGAAGACCCTGGCGAAGGAGGGCGTCGGACTCGTTTTGCCGCAGGCCGGACACCATTTGCACGAGGCGCTGGATCGGGCGGCGTGTAACGAGACGGAGACCGTCGCTTCCGTGATGAACGGCGTAACGGTTGTACATCCACGGCCCGTGGGCCCGAGGATTCCCCCTCTGATGCGTCCTGTGTCCCCAGCTCGGAGTCAGATTCTGCTGCCTCTGTCATCTCGGCGTCTCTATCTCCGCGCGGTTCTGTAACAACCTGCGCAGGCTTTGAGTGAGGCACCAGAGGAAGATTGTGAGGACTACTTTCCATCGTCTCTGGTCTCTGCGGCTGCAGAAATGAGCTCCGGGGGCGGGGAATCTTTGGAAGGGATAGTCTTCTGGACTGAACGTGGTCTACATGTTTATGCTGGAGACTACCCTGGGCTTGCACCTGGTAAGATATAGGGCCCATTTGGCGAAAGATTACGCCAGGAACCCACTGGGCACCACCAGCAAAATTGCGAACGAACACTGGGTCACCGGGCGCAAACTGCCGAATCGGCCGATGCCGAGAAAAACCCGATCCCTGCCGTTCTTGTGTGCGGCGTACTTTTGCGCCAATGTCCGGGAAAACCATACTAAGGTGGGTGCAAAGTCTCCGGCCCATTAGGAGTTCTGCGGGAGCTACCCCAAACACCGCATGGGGAGTGGTCCTATACGAAAACAAAAAGCGAGCCAGTCTCGTGTCCATTGACCCAGAAGACACTTCTTTAGGCCTCGTTTGAATGTCTGCACTGCGCGCTCCGCCAACCCATTTGAAGCCGGGTGGTAAGGGGCAGTGCGGATATGGCATATGCCGTTCATCTTCATGAACCTCGCAAACTCCTCACTGGTGAATGGAGTGCCGTTATCCGTGACCAGCACCTCGGGGAGGCCATGTGTACTAAAAGACAAACGCATCTTCTCAATTGTTGCGCAGGACGTTGTGCCTAGCATCTTATGCACCTCTAGCCATTTAGACTGGGCGTCGATTAATAAAAGGAACATGGATCCTTGAAAAGGGCCGGCGAAATCCGCATGCAAGCGTGCCCAAGGCCGCCCTGGCCATTCCCAGTGATGTAGGGGCGCGGCCGGCGGAAGCTTCTGATGCTCCTGACAAATGGAGCAGTTTTGGGCCACCTTCTCAATGTCAGTGTCGAGGCCTGGCCACCAAACATAACTCCGGGCCAACATTTTCATTTTGGTCACACCTGGATGCCCATTGTGCAAGTCTTCTAGTATCAGCTCCTGTCCTTTTTCCGGGACAATCACACGCGTCCCCCACAAGAGGATGTCGTCTTCCACGCTGAATACTGACATCTTCGAGGAAAGTGCCCGCAACTCGCCTGGGAGCTGTCTATGCTGCCCACCATACAGGACTATGTGTCGAACCTTTGACAGGACTGGCTCCGATCTGTGATGCCGTGACAGGCAAGGTGTCCATAAAATTTAGGGTTGCAACCACCTCACTGGTCGTGGGGCTCGACATGGGGCCGGTCGAAAAGGGCAATCGGCTCAGTGCGTCGGCATTCGTTATCTGCGTTCCTGGTTTGTACTCCAGAGAATACTCGTATGCAGCAAGCAACAAAGCCCAGTGCTGGATCCGTGCGGAAGCAATGGGCGGTCTTGGCTTATCCTCTCTGAAAAGTCCCAGCAGAGGCTTATGATCAGTCACGATAGTGAAGAGCCGGCCATACACGTACTGGTGGAAGCGTTTCACCGCAAAGACCACTGCCAGGCCCTCCTTCTCGATCTACGCGCACATTTTTCCGCTGCTGTCAATGTGCGGGAGGCGAAAGCTATCGGCCGCTTGGCCCCGTTCTCCATCTTGTGGGACAGGACGGCCCCAATACCATACGGGGATGCATCACATGTGACGAGCAAAGGCTTTCCAGGATCATAGTGGGTTAGTAACCCAGACGTCGACAATTGCTGTTTTACCCGCCGGAAAGCGGTTTCTTGCGGCTGACCCCAAACCCATGTGTGATTTTTCTTTAGCAGAAGATGCAACGAGGCCAGCGTAGTTGCCAGATTGGGGAGGAACTTCCCGTAATAGTTTACGAGGCCGAGAAAAGAACGAAGATGCAAAGTGTCAGTCGGGGCGTTGAATCGCGCGCACCTTCTCTGCAACGGGGTGCAAACCTTCGCGGTCCATCAGATAACCAAGGTAGACTACTTCCTTCGCCTGAAAGACACACTTTGTGCGACGTAAACGGACTCCAGCCTCCGAAAAGCGTCTAAGGACAGCCTCCAGATTTTCCAAATGTTCCTGCTCCGACGTCCCTGTGATCAAAACGTCATCTAAGTAGACAGTGACACGCGGTAAACCTCTCAAAATGCCCTCCATAATGCGTTGAAAAATAGCGCAGGCAGAGGATACTCCAAAGGGCAAACATTCATACAGGCCCCGATGTGTATTAATCGTTAAATATGGTCGGGAGGCAGGGTCCAGCTCCAACTGTAGGTAGGCGTGACTCATATCTAATTTTGTGAACGAGAGTCCACCTGCAAGTTTCGCGTAGAGATCCTCTATGCGAGGCATTGGATATCGGTCGAGTCGGGAAACCGTATTCACTGTAAGTTTATAGTCGCCACACAAGCGAACTGTGGCATCTGGCTTCATTACAGGTACAATTGGTGCTGCCCAGTCAGCAAAACGGATGGGCCTGATAATACCCAAACTCTCCAAACGAGTGAGCTCCCCTTCTACCTTCTTGAGCAAGGCGTAAGGCACCGGGCGCGCCCGGAAATAGCGCGGCGTGGATCCTGGTTTGACTTGGATACGGGCTACGGCCCCTTTTATTTTCCCCACACCGGGCTAGAATACATCTGTGTATCATCCTAGCATCTCAGTCAACCCTCCAGAAACTGTTTGGAGGATGTGCTGCCACTGCAACCGCAAATGGCGCAACCAGTCCCGACCCAACAGGCTGGGCCCATGGCCGCGCACCACGATAAGTGGGAAACGCCCCTCCTGGCGTCCATAAACAACAGGGGTCATCGTAGTTCCTACAATGTCCAATGGTTCCCCCGTGTAGGTGGCCAACCTGGCCTGTGTGTCGGTTAATGTAAGGGTCTGTATACCATGCTTGATGCGGTTGAATGTCCTCTGGGCGATCACGGAGACCGCTGCGCCAGTGTCCAACTCCATCTCAAGCGGGTGACCATTGACCCGTACTGTCACCTTAATGGGGGCCACACGGGGAGCTGCCACACAATGCAGCTGCAGGCAGTCGTCCTCCGTCTCCACGTCCTCAGGAGTAGTCGCCGCAGGTTCATCCACATGGAAGGTACGGCCCCTGGGCTGGTCCCAGTTTCGGTCGGAACGACGGCGCCTCTGGCACCCCCAGGACCGGCGTCCGCGACGGGGTCGGCGCATACAAGTCTGACACGGACATGGCTCCTCATCCATTGGTTCTGGAGAAGGCTCCCTTCGGGGAGGAATGTCCGATGGCCACTGGCATCAATCCAGATGTCGTCTTGCCCAAGGTACCGCAGGAGTGCGGGGGACGTTTTCGGATGGAAGGGGTTGCACCCCAAGGCATACACTTCCATTCCCTGTATCTCCTGCCCTCCTCGTTCTCCACTCTCTCGGGACAATACTATTTGAATGGCCTGTTGAAAAGTCTTGGCTGAGCTAACAACTTTCTCTGGGTGGCCGCATTGTTAATACCGCAAACCAAACGGTCGCGTAACATTTCTGACAAGGTCTCACCATAGTCATAGTACTCCGCAATCCTGCGTAGCCTGGATAGAAAGTCGGCAAGGGATTCTCCAGGGGTCTTCTCAGCGGTATTAAACCGGTAACGTTGGACTATCGTGGACGGGGTTGGGTTAAAATGCTGCCCCACTAAATTCACAAGTTCATCAAACGTTTTGGTGTCCGGCGCAGCTGGGTACGTAAGTCTCCTAATCACCCCAAACGTATGTGCGCCACAGGCGGTGAGCAATATGACCACCTGGCGCTCGTATTCGGTGATCTTGTTTGCCCGGAAATAGTAACGCATCCGTTGTGCATACTGGTTCCAGCTTTCCAGCGCAGCATCAAAAACATCCAAACGTCCGTACAGAGGCATGGTGTAATAGAAAACAACTTCCAACCTGTATCCAACAAAAATCCAGGGAGGTGGCTTCAGCAGTGTAGACAGCTATTCACTTTAACCCTCGTCGCCAGTTTTGTGAGGGCCACGAAGAATCCAGCACGAGTTTCAAGGATACAAAGAAATAACATTTATTTACAATAACATATATATACACAACAGCAGCCACCTCGCTTGCTGCTTACTCCTTCCTGCTGGTTCCAAACTGGCCAGCTTTATTTATACAGGGAGTCTGCAAATGACTTCTCCGTCCCCCTCATTGGGGAAGCTCATACTCCCACAGGATTGTGGGATTGTCATTAGTCCCCAGCCAATGGTAAGCAGGCAGATTATAACAGTATCCCTCTATTCCCATCCTATTCATGTATTTGTCAAGATGCCCCTTAAATGTTACTATCGTCCCTGCTTCCAGCACCTCCTCCGGCAGCGAGTTCCAGGCACCCACTACCCTCTGTGTAAAAAAAACTTGCCTCGTACATCTACTCTAAACCTTGCCCCTCGCACCTTAAACCTATGCTCCCTAGTAATTGACCCCTCTACCCTGGGGAAAAGCCTCTGATTATCCACTCTGTCTATGCCCCTCATAATTTTGTAGACCTCTATCAGGTCGCCCCTCAACCTCCGTTGTTCCAGTGAGAACAAACCGAGTTTATTCAACCGCTCCTCATAGCTAATGCCCTCCATACCAGGCAACATTCTGGTAAATCTCTTCTGCACCCTCTCTAAAGCCTCCACATCCTTCTGGTACTGTGGCGACCAGAATTGAACACTATACTCCAAGTGTGGCCTAACTAAGGCAGCACGGTAGCATTGTGGATAGCACAATTGCTTCACAGCTCCAGGGTCCCAGGTTCGATTCCGGCTTGGGTCTGTTGCTCTTATTAGCCTTAGTTTTATTAGCTCTAATTCTGTCACCTTTGCTCACGAGTCGCCAGGTATCTTTCTGATACCGCCACGTGGTTCAAGCTCAAGTAATGATTAATAATGCAGCACACCGCTTAGTAAAAGTTAAATCAACGATCATTTATTATATACAGCAATAAATACTTATACAATAATCCTACTTCTAGACTATTACCTACCACTAAAGGCCAATACTTAACTTTGGTGATGGCCCACCAGGTCAGGGAAACGAATGGTCTATCGAATTGGGTCTGGCCTGCGGGATTCAAAAAGGCTGGTACGAGTCGATAATCTGGAGCACCTACCTGGTAGCGATCGCTGGAGTAACACTTACTTGTTTCTTCGTCGAAGGGTCTCAAAGGTTGCGAGGAGGAGAAGAAGGGTCGATCTGAACTTGGCCCCTATTTTTATAGTTCCCAGGGGCTTCCCGCCTCTTGGGGCGGACCTTGACCCTGGTTCCAAGTGATTGGACTTGGTCCCAATCACTGGGTTCGATATACTCCAATAATGGGGCGATTTCTTGATCGGGGGGTGGTCGTCCACCTTTCTTTGTCTCAGCCACTGCTGGCGCCGAAAGGTCTGGATCGGCTTTAGTTTGCTAATGTGTAGCCATTGTTCCCGGGGATGGCTGCTTACTATGCAGATGGCTGTGTTGATGTGCTGTTAATGGTTGCAGGTATCGGTCTGGGCCGACTTCCCCAGAGCCGAATACACTGTTTTGCCTGCAGCTGTCCGTTTGAGTCCTGTTGGCTGATTTTCCCATCAGCCTTTTTCGTTCGCCATTTTAGATCGGGGTTTGACCATTTTACTCGAGAATCAGCCATTTTAGGTGGCTACAGGTCACTGTCTGTGCGGAGTCTGCACATCCTCCCCGTGTGTGCGTGGGTTTCCTCCGGGTGCTCCGGTTTCCTCCCACAGTCCAAAGATGTGCATGTTCGGTGGATTGGCCATGATAAATTACCCTTAGTGTCCAAAATTGCCCTTAGTGTTGGGTGGGGTTACTGGGTTATGGGGATAGGGTGGAGGTGTGGGCCTTGGGTGGGGTGCTCTTTCCAAGAGCCGGTGCAGACTCGATGGGCCAAATGGCCTCCTTCTACACTGTAAATTCTATGATATGATTCTATACAGCTGCAACATGACTTGCCAATTCTTATACCCAATGCCCCGGCCAATGAAGGCAAGCATGCTGTATGCCTTCTTGACTATCTTCTCCACTTGTGTTGCCCCTTTCAGTGACCTGTGGACCTGTACACCAATATCTCTCTGACTGTCAATACTCTTGAGGGTTCTATCATTCACTGTATATTCCCTACCTGCATTAGACCTTCCAAAATGCATTACCTCACATTTGTCCGGATTAAACTCCATCTGCCATCTCTCCGCCCAAGTTTCCAAACAATCTAAATCCTGCTGTATCCTCTTGACAGTCCTCAGCGCTTTCCGCAATTCCACCAACCTTTGTGTCGTCTGCAAACTTACTAATCAGACCAGTTACATTTCCTCCAAATCATTTATATATACTACAAACAGCAAAGGTCCCAGCACTGATCCCTGTGGAACACCACTAGTCACAGCCCTCCAATTAGAAAAGCATCCTTCCATTGTTAATCTCTGCCTTCTATGACCTAGCCCGTTCTGTATCCACCTTGCCAGCTCACCACTGATCCCATGTGACTTCACCTTTTGTACTAGTCGACCATGAGGGACCTTGTCAAAGGCCTTACTGAAGTCCATATAGACAACGTCCACTGCCCTACCTGCATCAATCATCTTTGTGACCTCTTCGAAAAACTCTATCAAGTTAGTGAGACATGACCTCCCCTTCACAAAACCATGCTGCCTCTCACTAATACGTCCATTTGCTTCCAAATGGGAGTAGATCCTGTTTCGAAGAATTCTCTCCAGTAATTTCCCTACCACTGACGTAAGGCTCACCGTTTTGTAGTTCCCTGGATTATCCTTGCTACCCTTCTTAAACAAAGGAACAACATTGGCTATTCTCCAGTCCTCCGGGACATCACCTGAAGACAGTGAGGATCCAAAGATTTCTGTCAAGGCCTCAGCAATTTCCTCGCTAGCCTTCTTCAGTATTCTGGGGTAGATCCCATCAGGTCCTGGGGACTTATCTACCTTAATATTTTTCAAGACGCCCAACACCTCATCTTTTTGGATCTCAACGTGACCCAGGCTATCTCACCCTTCTCCAGACTCAACATCCACCAATTCCTTCTCTTTGGTGAATACTGATGCAAAGTATTCATTTAGTACCTCGCCCATTTCCTCTGGCTCCACACATAGATTCCCTTGCCTATCCTTCAGTGGGCCAACCCTTTCCCTGGCTACCCTCTTGCTTTTTATGTACGTGTAAAAAGCCTTGGGATTTTCCTTAACCCTATTTGCCAATGACTTTTTGTGACCCCTTCTAGCCCTCCTGACTCCTTGCTTAAGTTCCTTCCTACTTTCCTTATATTCCACACAGGCTTCGTCTGTTCCCAGCCTTTTAGCCCTGACAAATGCCTCCTTTTTGTTTTTGACGAGGCGTACAATATCTCTCGTTATCCAAGGTTCCCGAAAATTGCCGTATTTATCCTTCTTCCTCACAGGAACATGCCAGTCCTGAATTACTTTCAACTGACACTTGAAAGCCTCCCACATGTCAGATGTTGATTTACCCTCAAACATCCGCCCCCAATCTAGGTTCTTCAGTTCCCGCCTAATATTGTTATAATTAGCCTTCCCCTGATTTAGCACATTCACCCTAGGGACCACTCTTATCCTTGTCCACCAGCACTTTAAAACTTACTGAATTGTGGTCACTGTTCCCGAAATGCTCCCCTACTGAAACTCCTACTACCTGGCTGGGCTCATTCCCCAATACCAGGTCCAGTACAGCCCCTTCCCTAGTTGGACTGTCTACATATTGTTTTAAGAAGCCCTCCTGGATGCTCCTTACAAACTCTGCCCCGTCTAACCCCTTGGCACTAAGTGAGTCCCAGTCAATATTGGGGAAGTTGAAGCCTCCCATCACAACAACCCTGTTGTTTTTACTCTTTTTTTCAAATATCTGTCTACCTATCTGCTCCTCTATCTCCCACTGGCTGTTGGGAGGCCTGTAGTAAACCCCCAACATTGTGACTGCACCCTTCTTATTCTGATCTCTACCCATATAGCCTCACTGCCCTCTGAGGTGCCCTCCCGTAGTACAGCTGTGATATTCTCCCTAACCAGTAGCGCAACTCCGCCACCCCTTTTACATCTTCCTCTATCCCGCCTGAAACATCTAAATCCTGGAACGTTGAGCTGCCAATCCTGTCCTTCCCTCAACCAGGTCTCTGTAATGGCAACAACATCATAGTTCCAAGTACTAATCCAAGCTCTATCCATGGCTAATCCATACTCATTGTCATAAGATGCTTAGGGAAGGAGTGTCTTACTGTGGCAATCTCTGAGTTGCGCAAAATAGCTTTGTGTCACAACAAACTTTCCCCATCAATTTTTCAGGAGTCGTCCACTTTGTCTTCAGAAAATGATTCTTTGTAGGAATGTCTTGGAAAGGAGCTATGGTGCAGGAGGAATCTGAATTGTAACCTGCATCCGCCTTTCAGTAAATTTAGCATGTGTTCAATCTGTTCTTGAGATCATTTTGGAGGCAGTCTCAAACTATTGCTGCATTTAGTGAGGCTGTATCGGATTCCTGACCAGCTCGCCAGAGATCAATTTTATCAAAGGTGTATTCAGGATCATATATCTCCAAAGAAATGTTGCAACCTAAATAGGCATGTAAATGGAACAAAATCAATTTATCCTCAAGTGTTTCTATTGTCGTACTGAATTCAAATGATGGAGGTCCTCTTGAAGCCTTGGCAGCATCTCTGGTACCCGGTCTGGTATACAAAATGTATTTGACATATTTTGAACCTCCACACATATTTTAAGGTCCATTAGGCCCAAAATAGTGCATAAATTCCTATTTCTCAAGATGGTGGGTGACTCTGGCTTCTTAGTTGTAATTCTAGTGCTCCAAAATGCGAGACAACAATGTTTATAAATGGTTGGATTACATCACCCTTAAATTCCAACGCTTACAAATGAGTCTGGTACAAGGTACGAAACCTTCACTCATTATGGTCGTTGTTCAGTATATGAAGATTAGTAGTAGTTCTGACAATCCAACATCATTCACAGACTAATTTCAGATATGTCCTGGCAGACGACTTAAAATCTCAACTCTTAAGCATATAGGCAACGAAAATCTCCACCTGATGACACCGAAATTGGCGGTGTGGTAAATAGCGAGGAGGAAATTCATAGATTACAGGACGATATAGAAGGGCTGGTCAGGAGGGGTGTCCACCCTATGTTTCCCCATGACCACCTTGTCATGTATATTGACTGGGATGTAACAGGTTAACAAGTTAATGATAATGATATAAACCACTAGAGGGAACCACAGAACAGTCATATATATCATGTGACTTAGGGATTGGAAGATTAAGAAGATTAGATAGTAAAAGGGTTAGATAGTGAGGTGTGAGAGAGAGCATATGTGTACTTGAGAGTTCTGTAATAGCGATAGCATAGTTTTATACAATAACCTTCTACTTTAGGAATATGAACAAATCTTAGTTAGTTGTTTATAAATAAATTTATAGTTTTGTTTGTTAACAAAGCTTTGTGTTCTTTATTCAACACTACGCAGCCAAGCTATCCACGTAAAGCAGATTAGAGAACACGACATGGTGACCAGGAATGGACAACTTTAAATAGTCAGGTTCCAACGACATGGTACCAAGTGTGGTCTTAGGGTAGATTAGTCGGGTTAGGGAGAAAGAAAAAATCTCCATTCGGGAAAAAAAAAATTCTCAACCAGACTCCAGTAGCAACAACCAGCAGCATCACAAAAAAAAAAAGAAATACCCAGCCAAAGCGTCCTGGAAGGCCTGCAGTTTCCAAAGGCATTCAGCATATCGGGTAAAGTAGAGGTGAAATGGAAAATTTTCAAACGAGTTTGAACAGTATCTCTCAGCTTTAAAACTCAAATCGGTCAGTGAAAAGCGAAAGATTGCGCTGTTACTGAATTGGACTGGATCGCTGGCCATAGAATTGTATTACTCATTCCACTTTAAGAATGAAGTGGAAAAAAATAACTTTGAAGTGGTCATTAAAAAATTTGATCATTATTGTGAGCTTAAAAGAAATGAAAAGCTCAGTAAACAATTGCAAAAGTAACAAAAAATAAGGCTGGAAGATTCGATTAAAATGTCCCACGCGAGGAAAGAACCAAAAAATAGAAGTGCTGAGACATTGAATCAAAGTAAAACAAATTGGTGCCTCCGTTCAAGCTGTGGCGCAGTTAAAAATCCATCACACTGGAAAAGAAGACCAATCTGCGCAAGCGCACTCGGAAAAAACACGTACTTCAGAAGTCGGACATTTCAGACATGCACAGTTAAATGAAAAAACGCGTGATTCGGATTCTGAATGTTCTGCATATGTGCGCACTTTGAAAAAAGATATGATCCAGCAGAATACCGTTCTGCGCAGAAGATTGCACATGCGCACTTGAAAAAAGAACTCCGGACGATGATCGATTTGTGCATGCGCAACGCATGTTTGTGTATGATGTCACGGACGTGATGGCGCCAGAACGTTGTGGACATACCCACTTTAGAAAAAAACTTACGGGATATCAAAAAAATAAGTTTTATAGGCACAAAACAGAAGAATTTTACCTCGTAAGGCAGAACATTGCCTGAATTTGGAAGAAGACTTTTGCAGCACCATGAAACAAACTGTTTTCAGCATGCAACTAGAAGAAAATGTTAACAAATCTAAAACTAAAGAAGATAAATCCTACATTGAAGAATATTGCTCAGATATTTGGATTTGAAGATTATTCTGGTAGTATCAAGATTTAAATTTAAAAAAAAAATTTAGCGTTCCCAAATCATTTTTTCCAATTAAGGGGCAATTTAGCATGACCAATCCACCTACCCTGCACATCTTTGGGTTGTGGGGGCGAAACCCACACAAACATGGGGAGAATGCAAACTCCACACAGCCAGTGACCCAGAGCCAGGATCGAACCTGGGACCTTGGTGCCGTGAGGCAACAGGGCTAACCCACTGTGCCACCGTGCTGCCCTCCAAGATTGAAAATCTAAATAGCACTCTACTAATGGTAGATGAATCCAATACATTGATGGAATTGCATACCATTCTTATATCGGATAGCAGTAACCGGACAAATGAACAACCAGAAGAAAAAGACAATGAACGTCTTGTACAGATAATGAGCAACAAAAAGAAGACTGAAGGTCTATCCACTGTATTTGCGATTTGTGACCAAGTGATCACAAGTAGCATACAAGCTGTGCAGGACGAAGGTGAGACTGACAGATCTCAGCTGGACTGTACAAAAGAACATGACACTCAAGAGTGCAACAATGAATGAATCAATTGAGAACACATCAATTGTGAACAACCTACAAGAAAATGACATCTTGGAGAAGTTCACGCCAGATGAGAAGCACCAAGACCTCAACGATACATTGGATCATCCAGAAGGGACTGATGTCACAAAGCTCAACGATGCATCAGATCAACCACAGGAACCTGAGATCATAAAGTGCATCGAAACATCATAAAGTGCAGCAACAATACAAAGGACACTGATAGTATAAAGGTTGAAAATGAATCAAACAATCTTGAAGGAACAGACCATGAGCACACAAAGTGCAAACAGACTGTACACAATGGTACGACTCTGAAACTGAACAGCAGTCCAATGCAATGGCAAGAAAGTGTTGAAACTTGCAGTCACACTTGACAGACCATACAGGATGGAAAGAAATCCAGATAGCAACCGAGCAAGGGACTGCAGGACAGTGTGTGAAACACAGTTACAGGTCGAGGTTGAACAAACAAATGTGTGTGTAGTCAATGTAAAATTCATGCATAATGGCACCAATGTCAGGAAGAACAGGGGGCGAAATTCTCCGCCGACCGGCGCCAAAAACGGCGCAAATCAGTCCGGCATCGCGTCGCCCCAAAGGTGCGGAATCCTCCGCCCCTTGACCGGCCGAGTCCTAACCTTGAGGGGCTAGGCCCGCGCCGGACTGATTTCTGCCCCGCCAGCTGGCGGAAGTGCCCCGCCAGCTGGCGCGGAAATGACAATGCCGGGCGGCACATGCGCGGGAGCGTTAGTGGCCGCTCACGGCATCCCCGCGCATGCGCTGTGGAGGGAGGCTCTTCTGCCTCCGCCATGGTGGAGACTGTGGTGAAGGCGGAAGGAAAAGAGTGCCCCCACAGCACAGGCCCGCCCGCGGATCGGTGGGCCCCGATCGCGGGCCAGGCCACCGTGGGGGCACCCCCCGGGGCCACATCGCTCCGGGACCCCCCCCCCAGGACCCCGGAGCCCACCCGCGCCGCCTTGTCCCGCCGGTAAGAGAGGTGGTTTAATCCACGCTGGCGGGACAGGCATCCTAGCAGCGGGACTTCGGGCCATCCGGGCCGGAGAGTCGCGGGGGGGGCCCGCCAACCGGCGCGGCGCGATTCCCTCCCCCGCCGAATCGCCGGTGCCGGTGAATTCGGCAACCGGCGGGGGCGGGATTCACGCCAGCCCCCGGCGATTCTCCGACCCGCTGGGGGTTCGGAGGATCTCGCCCAGGATATTGTTTAGACAAAAAAAGAAGTCATGCCAACAAATTTAATGAGTTTGTATTTGCTCAAAGACCAAAAAGCAAACAGTTTTATAGGGCAAAAGACACACAAAATCGACACCACAAAACAGAAAAAAGACCAGGGGCACCAGGGTGAATCCCGCCCCGCCGGCCGCCGAATTCTCCGGCACCAGAGATTCGGCGGGGGCAGGAATCGCGCCGCGCCAGTCGGTGCCCCCCCCCCCCCCCCCCCACCGGCGATTCTCCGGCCTGCGATGGGCCGAAATCCCGCTGGTTCTATGCCGGTCCCGCCAGCGTAAATTGGTCTAGGTCTCTTACCGCCGGGACCTGGCAGCGTGGGCGGGCTCTGGGGGGTGCGCGGGGCGATCTGGCCCGGGGGGGTGCACCCACGGTGCCCTGGCCCGCGATCGGGGCCCACCGATCCGTGGGCGGGCCTGTGCCGTGAGGGCACTCTATTCCTACGCGCCGGCTGTGTAAGCCTCCGCGATGGCCGACACGTAGGTGAACCCCCCCCTGCGCATGGGCGGGGATGACGTCAGCAGCCGCTGATGCTCCCGCGCATGTGCGGACCCGTGCCGGCTGGCGGAGTCCCTTTGGCCCCAGCTGGCACGGCGCCAAAGGCCTTCCACGCCGCCGTCGTGAACGCCGTTGAGGTTCACGACGGCGCTAAACGGCCCCTTTCCCGACCGATTCAGGCCCTGACAATGGGCTAGGATCGGGGCCGCGTCATCTACACGCGCCAGGCCTTGTCACCCACGTAAAGGCGGCGCCGCATAGATGACGTGGCCGGCGCCGCATAGCGGGTGTCATCTGAGCATGCGTGGTTGCCGTCCTCTCTAAGTCCGCCCCGCAAGAAGATGTCTGACGGATCTTGCGGGGCCGCGGAAGGAAGGAGGTCCTCCTTCAGAGAGGACGGCCCAACGTTCGGTGGGCACCGATTGCGGGCCACCCCACATTTGAGGCACCCCCCGGTGCAGGATCCCCCCTCGCCCCCCCCGCAGGCCGCGCCCCCCCCAGTGTTCACCGCACCACTCATTGACGGCAGCGACCAGGTGTGGACGGCGCCGGGGGGAACCCGCCGTTTTGGCCTGGTCGCTCGGCCCATCCGGGCCCTCAGAATAGCGGGGGTGCCGGAGAATCGCCATTTTGGGTGTCTCCGGCGATTCTCCGGCCTGCAGCCCGCGAAGGTTGACCGGGCCGTTCCCGCCGCTTGGGAGAATCGCGGGAGGGCGTCGGACCGGCGTACCGGGAAATTTTGGCGGCCCAGGCGATTCTCCCAACCGGCACGGGAGTGCAGAATCGCGCCCACTGTGTATTGCATACCTGGACCACCTTGTCTTGGCCTCAGGAGGCCTCTCTTCTGCTGATCGTGATGCCCCACATTGGGAAGTTAGAGCCATTCAATCTGAGTACTGATGACTGGGCTCACTCAGTATATTGAGCGAATGTGTTTTTTTTAGGAAAAATGCAATTGTCGGGGACGAATGACAAATCATAGTCTTGCTGACGGCCGTTGGTGTACCAACCTATGCGCTGATCAGGAGTTTTAACCCACCCAGATGTGCCAGATTCCCGCTCCTTTCCTGCTAGTAGCGCTGGTTGGGGAACACCTTTAGCCAAAGACCCTGATTATAGTCCACAAGTTCCGCTTTCATATGGCCACCCAATTATACTTTTGGTATAATTG